>NW_027186502.1:793361-923052 GCF_028583685.1 Petaurus breviceps papuanus
AGTGTCTTATTATCGGGGAAACATGGTAGTAATAATTGACATGTATCTCATGTGTTTTATAAAGTACTTTGCATTCTTGTTGTTCATTTGTTTCCAGTTGTGCCCAATTATTAATGAACCCATTGGGGGTTTTCTTGGCAAAGATCCTGGAGTGGTTTGCCATTTCCTTATCCAGCTCATCTTACAGATGAGGAAACTAAGGCAAATAGTGCTAAGAGACTTGCCTTGGATCACAGAGCTAGTAAGTGTCTAAGGCCAGATTTTCACTCATGAAGATGAGTCTTCCTGGTTCCAAGCTGGGCATTCTATCCACTACACCACCTACCTGCCTCTTGTATCCTTTAAGCCTTTTGATCCTTATCACTGCCTTAGTGAATAAATATTGTAATTATTATTATCTATATCATATTATGTTGAATTTTTGGTTTTTGGTTCTTATATATAATATATATTATATACATATATATTATTATCTATATCTTATGATTATTTACCCAAAATAAAACAGCTAATAAATGGAAAATCTGGGATTCTGGTTTATGTTTTCATAATAAATCCAGTGTTCTTTCTATTATACCACAGCTGTTTCTCAAAGAAACATTGAAAACAGCAACAATAACAACTTGATTTAAAAACTTTTTAAAAGTGTAGTAGCAATTGTGCCCCAGAGTATCTTCTTACTTACATCTTGTCAGTGGTTTCTTCTTTTCAAATTGTTAAGATCTGGCTTTATATTAAAAATAATTTTTGTGAACTTTGCTCAGTTTTAACTGGGCATTAAACACCTTTCTATGGTCAATGCCCACATGGACAATTACATCCTTACTTTTCCATACTGCACACAGTTGACATAGAAGACATTTCTTTCTGTAAACCTGGATTCTCTTCCCAGTTTTTTGAGAATTGTGGTGCCTCCAACCACCTGAATCTAATTTTCCTTCCAGATGTGTATGGGGCAGTCATTTAAGTTTCAGCTCCTTGGAAAATGGGGAAGACACAAAGTGGGATGGTGTACTAAAATTCCCCTTGTATTTCTTGCTGTGGCCAGAAGTTACAGAGGGATTGAACTGCATTTTGTTGACTGAGGGTAGGGCAGGGAGAGGGCGACGCCTGAAATGAAACTGCCCTAGATCATTACTTTTTATGCTTCACCCAGGGAGCTATTCTTAGTTGTGAAATGCTGGGTGACCCTGAAGCAACACTTAAGGCAACATCTCTCAAGCACGGTGTTACCAACAAAATAGAGCTATGGACAAAATGATAAATAACTCCTTGTAATTACTTGGATATCCAAAAATTCCACAGCCATACCGATTGTGGGATTCTTTTGTAAGTATAAATCTGAAGTTAATTATGTCAACATGTAGGCAGTATGACCATCTCCCATCCAACACTTAGGCCTGGAGGAGTAGTGTTGGATATTGAACATCGTAAGTCACCTGCTACTTCAGGTTCCGGTTTTTGTTCTGTTTCTGCTAGAAATTCTTCAATTAGATCTTCTTACTCCCTTTGGGACTTCCACATCACATCACTGGCTTAGTGAGATCGCCATCATCAACATGAATTATCTACTAGTGAAAGACGCCTTCTAAAGGGAAGTTACATTATTCCAGATGTTAATCTCATGTTATTTTGACTAATTACATGTGCAAATCTGGTAATTGTTCACATGAAATTATTGGTTGGAAATTTCATTTGGTGGCCTGGAAGTGATTCTGTTATTCAAAAGATTGTAAGGAATGTAATTCAGGCTAAATTACTATGCATAACCTGCCAAAGGCAATTATTTTTTTCTCTAGGAGGTGACAAGGAAGCATGGGCCAGACTACTCATTGGTTTTACAGTATCATTTCAAGGAAGCAATTTCTTAATTATTGTAGTCTCCCTTTGAAACTTTCTTGAACTACTCTTAAATCCACTAAAATTTTCTTTTGATAATTTTGTAATTGTAATTTTTTGGGAATTTTGTAATTCTTACACATGTAATTCTTTTGTTATTGCTTACAAAATCATGGGTCTCTACTACATGCAGCTTGCTTTTTTTTTTTTAGTTTAATTTCACAAGAATTATAGCTATGTGCCAGTTATTTGCAGCACAAAAATTAGATACTGTGGTTTTGGAAGACAGATCTTTATTTACCTCAGATGAACTAGAATTTATTTGCTGGAACTTGATGTGAGTTTTCACCACTGTGCTTTGTCAACCTCAACATAAAGCTTAGACTGAAAGGATGTTGCACATTGCTGGAGGAGATGGGTCAACAAGACCCCATTCAACTGGTATTCTACAACAGGAGTTAGGGCTTCTTCAGTATTACTAACAAGTTGTTATCTCTCATCTTTGTTAGAAACTATGCAACTGGATCTAGGTAGGTCCTTCAGATTTAATTTACATGAATGGACCTATGTCACATATATTGATTAATTTCAAGTATATTCCTTTTTCTATGACTTTCTATGACTTCTGTGGTTCCAAGTGAACCATTAGAACTTTCCCCTGTCTTCTGGCATTGATTATAGGGCTATGACTCTGAAAGATTCACTCACCATATCCCTAAAGTGAAGGAAACAAATTTTTTCTCACATTGCCTTAACCCCCCAATATAATTCACATGTTATTTATGTGTAGTTTTTCCCCTTTTCATGCTGCTCTCCCTTTCTCCCCCTCCTTTGCCTCCTTCACCATAAAAAAAGAGTGTAAGCTCCTTGAAGACATAGTTTGTTTTTCATTTTTTGTCTTTTTGTTTCTAGTGCTTAGGACCTTACCTTATACATAGTAGGCACTTAATAAATGCTTGTTGGATTGAATTGGATTATATGCCTACTGGCCTAATACCAAAATGGCTTCATTAAAAATAAACAATTGCTAGTTACAGAATTTATATCAGGTAAGGATAGGAAGAGATCGAAGGGAAAGAGGTGCTGCTGTATAGGATAGGGCTTGCTGTATTATAGTGAAATATTTTTTCCCTTTGAGTTCTATTGTTTTTTTTTTCTTTTTAACCATTTGAGTTCTTATAGTTTTTTGCTGCAGTGATTTATAGAGAAGGTTTTGAATGAATAAAACTTGGATGAATACCCGTTCATACAGATTTACTTCAGACTTATTTCATTACTTCAAAAAGTTTTATTCTGTATCCTCAACATGAAGGTCCCAGAGGCTCTGTGCTCTGGATCTATGCTCTGGCAAATACAACTTTGAGTAGGAACTAGGGTATGGGTGGTGTATCTGTTGTCTGATAATGCTAAGTCAGTTATCACTGGAACATGTGGTAGCTCATAATGCTTTTGTTGGCCATGGTTACTTACATCCTTTAGGTTGTAGAGGGGTGTAGCAGCAAGCACCCCAAGCGTCCTCAGGGTGGCTGCCCATACAGGTTCTTGGATCTGCTTTGATAAAGGAAAGCAACTCAAAATGGGTTAACAAGCTTATTTTAATCAGTCAAACATATATCGTTTACCTCGTTCAGGGGAAAAAGATCAGCACCCTGAACTTCAAAGTATACAGGCAGAATTATCAAGACAGAAACAGATCAAGTAGACAGATTTCCAAACTGTCCAACCATTACATCCATACCATGCAACATCTGGGTTTCAAAGCCGGGGGGGGGGGCCCTCCGGACAACGTCTAGCCCAGAGTTTCATCAAATCACAGAACACTTCTCAAAGTGAGCCCCCAAAACAAAGCTACACATCAGGGCCTATATAGCCCTCTCTTGGCTCAGAGAATGTAACAACCCTATTGAACCACTGGCCAATCAAGAAGTATCTACTGAAAAACAAGCCTCCCACCCCAGGCTCCAGGTGCACTTTAGCCTAGGGGCAGGGAAGATCTTTAAAATTTGCATTCCCATTACAAGGGGTTATAATGTATTTTGGTGCAAGGGTGGCCCCCTTGATGAGATCACAGATACAGGTTTATATGTATTTTTATTTTGCCAAATTAAGTCCATTTTGACCGAGAGGGAATTAAACTGTGCTTTGTTCTGTAGCCCTGTGATCCACAAGTGAAGCCCCGGGGTTTTCATGAACTAGTCAGTTTTGGAGGAAGGCAGGGGGACTTCTAAATGAATCTCTTTATTTGGCTCGTTTTCACCTTTAGTTTCTCATGAGATGGACTAGGTTACCTTGGGAGACAGTGGATCAGTTCTCAATCTCCGGAAAGTTTCAAGTTGAGGCTGGCTGTACATAAGGGGAATTCCTCTTCAGCTACAGGTTACCCAGGATGACCTTCAATATCCCTTCTTCTTTTCACAATGGTTCAAATCCTGGCTTTTTTTTTTTTACATGTGCTTACTTGCCTGTGTGTCCCTAAACTACTCTTTTAATGTCTTTCAGTTTCTCTTTGCTAATCTGCAAAAGGAGAGGCTCGTGCCGAATCATATCTAGGATCCCTTCTGGCTCTAAATCTTGAGACTGGAATGTTAGTGCTTGTCAGGAACTTTAGAAATAACCTCGTCCAATGCCTTCATTTTACTGTTGAGGAAAGTGAGATTCACAAATGTGAACTGACTTGCCTATGGTCTCCCAGCTAGCTGTTCACAGAGCCAGGACTAGGAGACAGGTCTCCAGGCTCCCAGACCAGAGCATTTTTTCCCCCCTTATTGAACTATATCCAAGTTTTAGCTCTAGGCATCTGAAATGGAAGGCTAGGATTTTAAGCTTAAGCACCTGTTCATGCTTACATTGTTGTTTCCCCTCCTGTGCATTACAGAACAAGAGCCAGGGGTCCAGCTTTGTCCGGATACACGCCCCATGGCAGGTGCTGACCCGAGAGGCCGAATTCATGAAGATCAAAGTCCCCACCAAAAAAGTAAGTGTGGCAGGCTTCTAGACTGAGAAAGCTTGGGGGCTGGAGAAAGGTTTGTCAAGTGAGGCAGGTGGGATGTGGGCTTTGTGGAATTAAACTCATATGCATGACTCTGGGGACATGGACTATGTGGCCCTGATTGGGGAGTGTGGATAGAGTCTTCTTCCCAGATGCCTGTTGGTTGGTGTACCAGAAGCTAGTGGCAAGAAACACCTTGAGTCCTTTGTCACCATGCTGGGCTCTTTCCTGGGGGCAAGAACAGACACTGCTTGGACTTGTGCTTTGGATGAAGTCAAAAGCATTGAATTGTCCCTCCTACTTCCTATTTGGGCCTTCCCCACTGTTAGTTGCTTCTCTGGGAAGCTGGACATTGGAATGAGGATAGTACATGCTGCTGTTCTCTTTGGCTTAAGTCTTCCTAACAGAGATATCCATTATTCATAATACCCTTTTCAATCACATGGGCCACCCAATACTGAGAATAGACCTCACACATAAGAGGAGACTTGTCCAGAGGTGAACCAATAGGCTAATTAATTAAGGGTCTGTGAATTAAGTGAGGTTCTTTCAGTAACTTTCAAGGATTTTTTGTGGGGGAGGGCAATTGAGGTTAAGTGACTTGCCCAAGGTCACATGGCTAGTTAAGTGTTAAGTGTCTGAGGCCAGATTTGAACTCAGGTCCTCCTGACTCTAGGACTGGTGCTTTATTCATTGCACCACCTAGCTGCCCCAACTTTCAAGGATTTTTATCATAGGAAGGGGACATCCTGTTTAGACAGAGTTCCCTTTACTAATGAAATCACAGATTCTATTCCTCCTTCCATCATCATAATCTTCAACATCATGACCATGAACACCACCATAAATACAATCATTATGATCATCACTATTGTCACTACCACCACTCTGTGATCACCCACATCCCCCTTACCACTGTCCCCACCACTATCCTTGCCACCACTGCTGTCATCACAATCACCACTGGAATTGCCATTATTTGCACCATCACCATCATCAAGAAGCATGCTTTCCTTGTGCATGGTACAGTGGTAGGTGCTTTGCAAAGAAAATTAGAGAGGCATAATTCCTGCCCAAAGGTATTAACTATTCAAAACAGACACTTCTATACTCTGTCAAAATATAGAGAAGACAGAGATAAGAATAATCACTATTCAACAAATGCATAAATAGATGATATTAACTAGATATATCCTTGAAGTGTCATCTGGGGAGGGGGAGGAGAAGGATTAAGTGAGGTTGTGTCTGTCAAAAATTAACCTTTTGATTGCAACCTTAGTGTTTTTGGTTGCTCAGTGCATTCCTCTCTCTAATGCCTTTTAATTGACTCCTGATCACTCTAATATTGGAGTCTTTATTCTTAAACTAGCTTCTCTCTCCTTCCCCTTGATCAAGATTTCTTTGATCATATTGCCCCCATAGAGGGCCTTCTGCTACTTATATTTGGTAATCATTCTGTTTTGCTCACATCTTTCCTTATATGCTCTTCTGTTTATATCAATGTCTGATTTTCTTTTGGTCACTCACTTCTTTTTTTTCTTTTCTATTCTTTTTACCTGTCTGCTGGCCTCTCCTCCAAAAGAAGGTGAGCAAATCTCTGGCTTCAGAAATGACCCTGTTCTCTTGATGACCCTTTGAGTAGATGTATGTGTGTGTGTGTGTGCGTGTGTGTGTGTGTATGTGTGTGTGTGCGTGTGTGTGTGTGTGTAGACTCAGCAATGTGTTTCCTACCTTTACTAGCCCTCCCGTCACGAACAGTGTCCTCTTCTCCTTTTCCTTTCACCTCTCTTCCCATCCTTTGCCTACTTTTCCCTCAATTCCCTTTTCCTTTCTTTCCAGCTTCCTTTTATACTCCTTCACCAGCTTTGCTACTTCCACATTCCTTCCTTTCTCAATCCCTTTGTGCCTCCAAAAGGTCTTATCTATCAGAATAATGGGGTCTGATGGATTTTATATATGTAGATCTGCTTCAATTAGACACGATCCTGTCATGAAATGTTCATTGTACCAGAGTTTATAATTTATAGGTTAGGTATTGTTTAAGCTATTATGTAGCCTGTAATCAAGCTACTTAGGATAATTAGCTTATTTGTTAAATTTTCATGTCTTGCTGTTTTTCTCACTTGTCTTTGTTTTTCTTTTCTATTTTCCCAACTAATCCTACTCCAGCCTCCATGTCCCATATATACGCTCTTCACCATTATAACTTGATTACTACAAATTGTATATTTGAATGCTGTATACTTGGTGTCAAGAAACAGAGATAGGTAAACTAATTCAAAGAAGGTTTCATGAATGAATGAATGAACAAATGAATGAATAAAAAATTTGCTTATTATATATTAAGCACTGTGCCAAGTGCTGGGGATACAGAGAGAAAAAAAAGAAAAAAACAAGCCATGATAGTGTATGATCACAAGAAGCTTACCCTGCCCTCCCTGGGTTGTACAAGACTCTGTGTGTATGTGTGTGTGTGTGTGTGTGTGTGTGTGTGTGTGTGTGTAAGTATGTATAAGAATTTAACTGCAGGACACATAGAATGGTTCAAAAGTGCTTAGGGTTGGGCCCAAGGATCCTGAGGGGTAGATGGATTTATAACTTGACTCTTGAGATCATGTGCATAGATGTGGTTAAATTATTTATATAACCTATTTGTTTGTTTTTTCTTCTGGGCCCTGCTCAATGATAGAGCCAGGTATAACTTGAATATGGCCTCTGATACATGGTCACTATGGTGTGTGCCTCTACCCAAAGATCCCTGACAATGTTGGTATCTGGCCTATGTCTCCCACAAAATCTTTTTGGCCCATATCTCCACTTAGGGAAATCCTAAATATTCAGCATCTGGCTCATTTTGTTTCCTTCCCATAGTATTGTGAGTTCCCCAGAAAACATTCAAGTTAAGAAGACATAAGGTATGGAACAGGTTTTCATTTAACCCAACAAAAAATAATGTAGAACAGGCCTCTGGATCATCATTAGAACTTTTCTCTCCCATCTGGTAGGTCTCACCTTTCCTTGGGACTTATATAGTCCATATTACTTGCAGTATCAGCAAAAAAGAAGTATGTTTCCACTAGTAGGCCACCTTCTCCCGGTTTGGATTTTGTAGCCTCCTTCAACACCTAGCATACAGTAAACATTCTGTAAAAGCTGGTTGAATGAGTAAATGACTGAAAAAAACCCTGGTAACCCAGTTATCCATAACACCTTTTTCTCCATAGCACATTTTGTTTCCAACTCTCTCATGCATAGTTCTTGATTATGTATTCTTCGTCTCCGTTGTCTCTTCGCTTAACCTCTTCTCAACCCCTTCCATTCGTGATCCTTGTCTTTCCATTTTCCTCAGACTGTTCTCTTGAAGGAGTCTGTGGTCAAATCCAGAAGTCTCCTTTTGATTCTTATTGTCTCTGCTTTTTCTACATTTTAAGATTCTAGTAATCTCCTGGACATATCCACATGGGTGTCATATCAGCCTCTCAAGGTCAATGTGTCTAAAACTAATCTCTTCTTCTCCCTCTTCTTTTCCCTCATCTTTTCCCTCCTGCCTGAGTCTCTCTCTTCCCATGGTATCTATTTCAATGGGCTTTGTCTGGGCACATTCTTCTCTGTGCCTAGGGGCATGGGAGTGTGGTTTAGTGAAAAGGGAACTTAACTTGGTATCAAAAGATTCCCAGACTTTTTGAGCTTCACTTTCTTCATCTGAAAAATGTGGATAATAATACCTCACAGACTCTCTCACGATGAGGGAATGCTATGAAAATGAGAATTATTATGACAGAGAAGAAGGGAACAAAGAGGCAATAAAAAGAAATGAAGAGGGGACAGTTGGTTTTGCCCACTGCTGAGAATTCATTTGTAAGTGCATTTATTTACAAACTTAAGTAAAACCTACAATAAAGTCCAGACTTGATTAAACTGAAAATTTGTGATCATTTGTCTAGGTCTCTGAAAAAATTTCCCTTTGCATAACGTATTTGATAGATAATTTAGCAACAGTATAGGGCATCCAGGTGGCAGAGTTAATTAACCCTGTTTACCTCAGTTTCTTCATCTGTAGGATGAGCTTGGAGAAGGAAATGGCAAACCACTCCAATATTTTTGCAGAGAAAACCCCCAAAAGGGTCACGAAGAGTTGGACACAACTGAAACAACAATGGACAGTTTAGCTGAGTACAAACAATGCAGAGGTTACTTGTGTTTATAAATACCCTTAACGTTAATGTATTCTTGATTTCATGCTGATAAATGCCAATTGACAGGGAATATTTGTTTAAGAATTTCCAGGGGAAGTATGTAATAAAAATGCATTTTAAAAACTAAATATATTATTCTTTGGACCTTTTTACACAGACCTTTTCTTCCTACATAGTCAGGAATTAGGTTGATATTTTTAAAATTATGTGCAAACCATCTAATTTTACCTTTTCTGTACCATGTAAGTAGTCTGTAGTATGCCCAAAGGGTAGTGTAGAAGAAAGGACAGTTTTGCTTATTCTTTCTTTCTAAATTTCTCCGTTCCAAAGTGTACATCTGAATCCATGATGGAAAAGCAGAGCTGGCCCTTTAAATCTATATAGAGCCAGGTTCATGTCCCAGAACTTAGCAGAGAGGCTAAGAACAGATGGCCCTAGAAATGTTTGTTCAGGGATCTCCTTTACAGAGACCATGGGGTCTATAAACATAACTGCAAGGCTTCATGGGAGAGATCTGCTTCAGAGTAATCATGGTGCCTGGCGGGAAAAGTGACTCAAGCCGTAGAAGCTTGGGAATGCAGGATTGGAGGACAAGCTATTATCTAAGGTGTGTACCAGTATTAACATTTTGTGACTCTGTGACTCGTGGGCAACTGGTTCAATGAACAAGAATCAGGGGTCAAGGACCCCAAAGTGGACAGCAAGGCAAGTGAGTTCTAATTCTGGTTTTGCCCTGGATGAGTAATTGATGACTTATTCTGTATACATGTAGATAATGTTCCACTCAACCAGGTGGTCCAGTGGATAGAGCACAGGGCATGGAGTGAGGAAGACCTGGGTCCAAATCCAGTTGCAGACACTTACTAGCTGTATGACCCTGGGCAAGTCACTTCACCTCTGTTTGCCTTAATCCACTAGAGAAGGAAATGGTAAACCACTCCAGTGTCTTTGCCAAGAAAATCCTATGGACAGCATGGTCTGCAGGGTCACAAAGAGTTGGACCTGACTGAATGACTGAACAACAACTACATTTTAACTGCATAGGCTTGTTGACTAGCATTAGATATCGCAATGTAAAACTGAAATCTTTGTGCACCATGTAAAGATAGGCATATGTGGTGTTCTAACTGAGCTCCTTGCAAATTATTTTCTTGGATGATATACTCAGAGAGAAGGCAATGGGAAATGCTTGTATTGAATGCATGGAGGCAGTAGAATCACCTAACACATATATGTCCTAGTTCAAAGACTAGTTTCAAAAGTAGAGAAGATCTGCTTAGTAAATTTATGTTTTGTCTGCTTACATTTTTATTCCTGAGCATAATCACTATTTTGAGAAAGAGCTCTTGCTTTGGTTAAATCCACCAGTTACTGGACATAAAATAGTTTTCTCATAAACAGATCTGAATTTTACATCCTGGGTCTATCAGGAAGAATTTTGTGCAGCAGATCTAGGACCATCAGATAAAGAATTCTCATGAACAGCTCCAAGTAAAACAATGTGTAAACAGAACCTCAATTCACAAGAATGCTGATTTTTCTTCTGATTCTGACCTTGGAAACAAGTCTGCTAGGCTAATATTTCTGGTTTTCCTTTCTCCTTAGTGAAATTTCCCAGGTAAAAGCCACCTCCAGAGAGGTGTAATTGCTTGTCATGCATTTCACCTGTTTCATCCATCATCTACCGACCTCTCATAATCATAGTGCCATCCTCTTGTTTGTAGATCAAACTAGAAAATGCTCTTTATGTCTGTGGGTAACCCATTAGCTTTTTGGGATCTGGTAGATGCTTTGTTTTAAAACATGACAGCATGGGGGCAGCCAGGTGGCACAGTGAGTAAAAGCACTGGCCCCAGAGTCGGGATGACCTGGGGATCAAATCCAGGCTCATATACTTAGCACCATACCCAGGAATAACTGGCTGTGTAACCTTGAGCAAATTACTTAACCCCAGCTGCTTTAAAAAAATAAAATAAAACATGACAGCATTTCAGGATTTTTTCTGCATTCCTGAACCTTGGAAAGAAATGGTTTACATGGCTTCATGCTGCATTTAGGTGCTTGATCTTATGTATAGAGATATGAATATTAGAATTTAGTTCATAAGGTTATGGAATTTATAGCTAGAAGAGGCCTTAGAAGTCATCTTCCTCAGAGGTATAAACTTATTTATTCCTTAAGGTCTCCTCTTTTGGGGAAGAAAGCATTTTCAGAAGCTTTCACTTCCCTTTATCCATGTCAGGTGGAAGATAGTGTTCCTTTCTACCTGGACAAATAATACTTATCCTTTTTTAAAATAACAAATTAATTTTTAAATTAATAAGTATTAATTTTCTCT
Organism: Petaurus breviceps papuanus; assembly: GCF_028583685.1. Classification (NCBI taxonomy): domain Eukaryota; kingdom Metazoa; phylum Chordata; class Mammalia; order Diprotodontia; family Petauridae; genus Petaurus; species Petaurus breviceps. The sequence goes on from NW_027186502.1 coordinate 804,724, forward strand.
TTGCCCTCCATTCTACCCACCCAAGTAGAAACAAAATTGTCATATGAAAAATCAAATATGCACAGACAAGCAAAAAACATTCCCACATATACATGTTCAAAAACAGATGTCTCATTCTCCCTATCTGTCCTTAAAGGCCTGGCTCAGTGTCGCACTTCTCCATTCAGGCTTCCTTACTACTGCTCTCCTCTATGAACTCCTTTTGTAGTGTGGTTGTTGTTCAGTTGTGTTCACTTCTCTGTGAGCTCATTTGGGCAAAGATGCTGGAGTGGTTTTCCATTCCCTTCTCCAGCTCATTTGACAGATGAGGAAATTGAGGCAAACCCAGTTGAGTGATTTGCCTAGGGTCACACAGCTAGTGAGTATCTGAGGTCAGATTTGAACTCAAGAAGATGAGCCTTCCTGACTTCAGGCCCAGCACTCTATGTACTATGGTGCCACCTGGCTGGTCTAGTTGTTCTTGTACTCAGCATCACATCATCAAGTTTTTTGTTGTCCTCCATAACTTCGGGGATGCTGGTCCTTCCCCCTCTACAACAGTGTTAGTTCTCTTGTAGCTCTCATAGCTCTTAGTACAGGCAGATGTTCAACAAATTAACTGATTGGTTAATTAAACAAATAATTGATATCAAGACAAATTCTTAAGTTCATTTTAAAAGTGTTGCACCTCTATCCAATATTAGTGCCACCCCAATTCCAACATAGTCTGTGGTAATGGAAATACCAGTTCTATGTCTCTTTTTAAAAAAAAATTATTTATATTTTTAAAGCAATTGGGGTTAAGTAACTTGCTCAAGGTTACACGGCCAGTTATTTCTGGGTCTGGTGCTGAGTATCTGAGCCCGGATTTGATCCAGGTCATCCCGACACTGGAGCCGGTGCTCTTACTCGCTGAGCCACCTGGCCGCCCCTCTATGTCTCTTAATATGACCCTGTGCATGAGAAGTTAGATATTTCAGCATAAAAATATATATTACATGAAAGTCTTAAAGGAGTCACCTTTTTGCCTTATTCTTGCCCTCCTTCCCAGCTCTTCTTTCACAAAAGTTTATTGATCACACATTTTGGATCATCTTACCAGTTTAGTGGAAAAACTCAGACTTAGAATTAAGAAGACCTGAGTACTTGTTCCTAGTTGTGTTTCGTGGTGTTTCGAGGTGCCCTCCTCTTCATTTTTCCATCTGTAAAATGACAGGGTTAGTGTAGATGCACTTTAGGGTTTCTTTAGTCTTTAAAATGCCAAGTGAAACCACTCTGGTTGCTGAAAAGTAGCACAGGTAGGGAGAAGTTCCTCAGTTTTCCAGAGGATGGGGAGCATGTGGATTCTTGCTTTTGGTGCTGCCATCTAGTTAATAAATAGTAAATAAACATTCATTAAGCACCCACTATGTGCCAGGCATTGTGCCAAGTACTGGAGATACAAAGAAAGGCAAAAGATAGTTCTTGCGCTCAAGGAGTTTGTTGTTGTTTGCCCTTCATTCTCTAAGAGGACCAATGACATCGGGAAGGTGATGCCTTGACTTGAAAGTGAATTGCATTTAAGTAAGGCAGAGCTGTGAAAAGTCATCAACTTCACTCTCTTCTCCAGAGTTATCAGAGTCCAGTGGCAAGGTATTGATCAAGATGATTGGTAATAGCCCTCTCAAGGACCTTACAATCTACTGGGAGATGACAACACATAAAAAGAAGCTGTGGGGGGGGGGGGGGGGGGTACCCCGCCTAGGGCAGTCCTTCAGTCTGGGTGGGAAATATTCTGAGGAGTTGTGAATTCAGAGATGATTTCATTTTACAAAATAATGAGTTTCTGGAGATCATGAGATCCAGGAGGTTACCTGGGTATGAAATAATGAGGTGAAATCCCTGAGTGTGCTCCTTAAGTGGCATCTACTCCATCCTCACAATACATCTTTCTAAATGGACTAGTTTTCATCATTATTCTCTTTTTTCAATAGAACAAAAATGCTTTTTTTTCATACAAGGCTGGCTGTTGCTGGGGGCCTTTCTCTTGTTGTCCTAGTACAGCCAATCCCAAACATTTGTTTTTAATGGAGAAGCAGTGGAAAGGGCCCAGACTGTGTTTTATATCTTTAAAGGTTTTATGGGTGCATGCATTCTGACTGCCATTTAAATAGGGTGGAAAGAATGCAGAATGTTTTGGGTTCTCTTTTTTGGTTTTCTTTAATGGTTCTTCGCTAAAAGTCAAGTAAAGTTTGTTGAGCATAAGGGGGAGGAGAGGTGCTCAAAGGAACAAAATTGACAAATAGACTCAGGAATGCATTTTAATACCCCTTCACATATAAGAAATGATTTCAAATTAATTAATTTTATTTTAATTATTTTTGTCTAAATTTATTAAAGTATTATTTTTCATTATTCTTTATGCTCTTCATTTTGCCACATTCTTCATATTCATCATACCTTACAGTGCAGTAGTTTTCCATTATATTGATTTGTCACTTTGTTTAGTCATTCCTTTTGTAGTTGACAAAAGCCAAAGTGGACTTTGTTTCCAGTTCTTTGCTATTATAAAAAATGCTGATATAAATATATGGGATTTTCTTTCTGTTTTTACCTGTAAGTGAAAATATACAGACATTTTAGTTAGTTTCTTAGCATAATTCCTAATTGCTTTCTAGAATCTGTAAGTCAATTCACAATTCCACTAACAATGTATTAGAGTGTCTGGTCTTGTCACAGCCCCTCCAACATAGACTATTGCTATTTTATCTCATTGAACAATTTTTTGGCTATAAGGTGAAACCTCAGAGTTGTTTTAATTTGTATCCTTGAAAGATTTAAAAATAGTTATTCTTTCATGCTTTTTGTTTTTATACCACAAACCATTTCGCAGTCTTTTGAGGGAACCATTTTTACCAACCCGAAAGAAAGGACTTTATTAGAGTTATTTACTGCACTTATTGAAAAATCACATACATATATACACACATATATACATATATGTGCACAAATATATGTATATTGCATATACATATATACACATTGATGTATGTAGGCAACTAGGTAGCATACTGCATAGAGAATTAAAAATAGTTATTTATTCATGCTTTCTGTTTTTATACCACAAACCATTTCACAGTATTATGAGGGAAACATTTTTACCAAGTTAAAAAGGAGAATGTGTAACAGGATTTATTGACATACATGCACACATATATACATACATATACACACAGGCATATATACGTATATGCAGATAAATATATGTATATATACACATTTATGTATGTATGTATGTAGGAGCTAGGTGGTGCAGTGCATAGAGTGCCAGGTCTGGAGTCAGGAAGATTTATCATTCTGAGTTCAAATCTGCTCTCAGACACTTATTAGCTTTGTGATGCTGGGCAAGTCATTTAATACTGTTTGCCTCAGTTTCTTCATCTGTAAAAATGAACTGGAGAAGAAAATGGCAGACCACTCTAGTATCTTTGCCAAGAAAACCCCAAATGGCATCACAAAGAGTTGAACACCTCGAAAACAACGGAGCAACTATGTACATAGGTACTTACATACATGCATGCATACATAATGCTATATATTATCATCTGTAATATGTATTTATATGTCTATATTTGTATACACATATATGCATAAATATAAATATATCTCTTTCAAATCCTTGCTTCATATTTGATTTTAGCATCAAGGTTGAAGCACATAAAATACTGCTGTGGTGACATTTAACGAGTTTGCTGGTGTCTGTCAGTTATTTGTTCACTTTATTTGACAAACAAACAAGGCCTAATTCCAGGTATTGGGGATACAAATGCAAAAGTGAAAAAAATAGATCCTGCCCTCAGATAACTTACATTCTATGAGGGTGTACAATATGTGAAGAGAAGATAGTTTGAAAAAAGAGTGCACCAGCAACTAGGCTTCCCTGAAAAGGCTTTTTGTGGGAGGAGGCATAATTTCAAATGCATAAATGAAATAAAAAGAGATGTTATTAAAACAGGAGGATGGGAGGGAAGTACCTTTAAGACCTTTTTTAGAAGGAGAATTCATAACTAAAGAGAGATACTAGAGAATCACAGTTTACAAAAGGAAATAATAGCTAGCATTTATATAACATTTTAAGATTGGCAAAGCATTGTACATGTTTCATTTGATACAACAACTCTGTGGGGTTAGTGTTTTGTTATCCTTTTACAGATGGGGAAACTGAGGCTTAGAGAGGTAAAACAACTTGCCCAAGAACACACAGCTACTAAGTGTCTGAGGGTAGGTAGTCAGATCTTCCTGACTCTAAGTCTAATGATAATACCCACTCTTCTAAGGCTTTTATATTAATAAAATTAATGCAACTAGATTAAGAAATGAAACCAAATGGCAAACAACTTCTTTGCTCCAAAAATCTTGGATTAAAAAAATCATTATTTAAGATATATAGGAAACGGTCTCAACTATATGACTGAGAATTATTTCTCCATAGCCAAGTAGTTAAAGACTATATAAAAACTGATTTTTCAAAACAATGGCTAATCATAAACATATGAAACAATGCTCCAAATCCCTAATAAGAGAATTGCAAATGAAAATAACTGAGATTTCAACTCATGTTCATCAAATTGGCAAGGATGATCGAAGACAGTAATAGCACAGGAAGAGTTGTGGGAATACAGGAACCCTGTTCATGTAGTTATGAATTGGTCCAGTGGTTCTGAAGAATAATTTGGAATGATTTGAAAACAGTTACCAAATTGTACATCTTGTTTGACCTAGTAGTTTTATTATGGGACATGTACTCCATGAGGTTAGAGACAGAAAGAAACATCCCAAACGTACCAAAATACTTATAACAGAACTTTTTGCAGTAGGAAGAAAAAAAGTGGGGAAGATTTGTATGAATTAATTCAAAAAATGATGGCAGACAGCATGCTAATAATAATAATGTGGAAGGCAATGAAACTAAAGGACACTTGAACTCAGATTAAAGGCAATGGCTAATATTGGTTCCAGAGGACAGAAGGTGGAATAATCTCTTTCCTCTCAGAGAAATTTGCTGCAAAATTTTTCATGCCTTGTCAAATGTGAATCCCAGGTCCACTGGTTTTACTTTACAGTATTTCTTTGTGGGAGAGCTCTAATAGGTCAGGCCTGTACAACATATGGTCTGTGGGCCACTTGCAGCCCACCAAAGTGGCCTGTGGGCAGTATGTTGGGCAGACTTGTTCTACATCCTCTACATTTTTTGCAGTCACCTGAAATCCTTTAGTAGGCCGCAAACTGTGCACAGGCCATAAGTATTGCATGGGTCAAGTGTTTGTGAGCTTGTAATGAGGGATGTACATAGTATTATTGATAAATGTTTGTGGTTAAGAAATAAATGCAACAGTAAAACTTCAAATATAAAAAGGAAGAAATAAGAGATAGGCAGGTGGAGTCTGGTGTCTTCTTCTTAATTCTCCTGAGGTATCCCTGTCCCTCTTGGTCCAGTGCCATAATTACAGTGCTATGGGCTGCAGCCTTTCTGAATTCTGTGAATTCCTGCAAGCTCTAAACCTTTGGAACCTTCCTTTCAGTAGCCAGTATTACCATTTCTAAAAGAAGAGGGGCCCCAAGTGGGCTTCAGAGGGTTCCACACATTTATATTTTAAGGGAAGGAGAATAGGAACTAACACTCTTGTTTTCAGACAGGCCTTTGAAGGCAGAACTAGAAAAATGGATGGAAGCTGAAGAAGAACTGATCTAATTTGTCTAAAAGTGAAGTGAGCTACCTTGAGGAATTGTAGCTTTCTCCTTATTAGAAATCTTCAAGTAAAGGCTGTAGGGACTCTTGTTGGGGATGTAAAAGAAATTCTTGGTGAGGTTGGACTGGAAGGTGTCTGATATCCCTTCTAAAAATTTTGGGGGGGGGGTTTAAGTGACTTGCTCAAGGTCACACAGCTAGTAAATGTCAAGTGTCTGCAGCCAAATTTGAAATCGGGTCTTCCTGATTCCAGGACTGGTGCTATATTCACTGCATCACCTAGCTGTCCTGTCTTTCTAATTCTTGAGCTCTTTTTCTTCTGTAAATATGTCTCTTTGGCCAGTAGGCACAAAAGCAATGTAATTGAATGTAATTATTAAGAGCAATATAATTGAGCAAGAAATTATTTTGCATGCCTGTGTGCATGTGACTTTGTTTTGACTTTTTACAAAGTAAATGCTACCTAGAACTTCAGGGAAAGAAGACTTTTGTTTCCAAAAGTTAGAGCTGGCCAGTTTTGTTTCTTTAATCCCAACGGAGATGTTATCCCATGATGGATCCTATAGTTATGCCATCATGGCACAATAGAATGAGCACAGGGCTCCAGAATCAGATGATGCTGTTTGGATGTTTTTCAGTCGTGTCTGACTCTTTGTGACCCCATTTGGGGTTTTCTTGGTGAATATCTTGGAATGGTTTGTCATTTCCTTCTCCAGCTCATTTTACAGATGAGGAATTGAGGACCTGTGTTCGAATCCTACACCAGATACTAATTGTGTGATCTTGGGCAAATCACTTAACTTTCCTTGCCTTTAGTTTCTTCATCTGTAAAATGAGGATGCAGGACCAGATGACCTCTGAAGTGTCTTCCAGCCTGTGATCTGTCGGCCTGTGGCTTCTGATTTGTCACAGATTCTGGACTGCCTAGCAGGACTCACGACATGGGTGATGCAGTAGTGAGAAGTCTGGCCTTGTAATCAGAAGACCTAAGTCACTGCCTGTGTAACTTCCCATCTCTCTGAGCCTCAGTTTCCTCATCTGTAAAGTAGGGATTGCTGTTCTGTCTGTTTCACTAAGGAGCTGGGTGGGACCATAGCACACACAGCAGCAGGTCTAGAATCAGGAAGAGGAGCTTCAATCCTGCCCTAGGCACTAGCCAGTGACCCTAGGCAAGTTATAACTGCTCTCTGACTCTGCTTTCTACTCTGTAAAATGGGGATAATAGCAGCACCTGCCTCCCAGGGTTGTCATGGTGATAAAGGAGAGAATATCTGTAAAGTGCTTAGCACAAAGCCGGGCACATAGTAGGCACTATATAAATATGAGCTATAATAGAGCACCAGCCCTGGAGTCAGGAGGACCTGAGTTCAAATCCGACCTCAGATAGTTAACACAAAAAAGTAGCCATGTGACCTTGGGCAAGTCACTTAACCCCAATTGCCCTACCTTCCCCCATCCAAAAAGCAAAACAAATAAATAAATATGAGCTATTATTATTGTTAGAATAGATTGGAAAATTGTCTGCAAACAGTAAAGTATGGTACAAATGTAAAGGGTTAAATGTAATTTAATGTAGACACTCCTTTCTCAAGCCTTCCAGAGACTGTATCCCTTAAGACACCCAGGGGCTGCTGCCGTGCCACCAATGAGCAGAGGTGTCCTTCAGCCAGACTTCAGCTGTTCTTTCGTCTCCCCCAGAAAGCCTAAGGGAGTGAGGGACTGTAGAGAGGGGGCACAGAACAGATACAATCAATGCCTCAAGTATTTGAGCACCCTACTGCATGCTCAGTACTATTTTAACAGCTATGCTGGATATGCACAAGGATGACATACTGTCTCTGCCTTCAAGGGGTTCACAATCTTTGTCAAGAAGACAAAATCCCCACAAAACAATTAGAGCACAATAAAGGTTCTATGGATGTGGACTTTATAAGTGTGATGAGACACTGGACATGCTTACTAACTGTGTGACCTTGGGCAAGTCACAACCCCAATTGCCTTGCTTTCCCCCCTCCAAAGAAAAATTATAAGTGTGATGAGAATCCAGAGCAGGAAAAGATCATGTCATCGGGGAAGGCTTCCTGGAAGAGGTGAGACTTGAGCTAGGTAGGCCATGAAGGATGGAGAAGATGTGGGTGGGCAAAAGGAGAAAAACAGATATTTTAGCATAAGCAAGAATGCAGGGGTGGAAATGAATGTGGCATTTTAGAAGGACAATGTCATGACAATGGGCACTCTCCCTTTCTTCCAGTATCATATGTGTATATACATTATATATACACACAGCCTATATATATGCATGTGTATATATTCTATATATTTATTCCCTCTTGTCTAGGAGTATTGAAACTCTTGCAGTGTTGTTAAGTGACCCTGAAAATATGGAAGCTCTTATATGGTAGTGGTATAAGACTTAACAAGAACACTGTAGTGCAATGGGGAAAGGATTTGGAATAAGAGGATACAAATTCTAATCGAGGTTCTGCTACAGATGACATGGGTGCAAATCTAGGCTTTCTGTATGGAAAAACAAAATAGAACAAATTTTATTGATTTCTGACTCTCCGTGACCCCTTTTGAGGTTTCCTTGGCAAAGAAATTGGAATGGTTTGATATTTCCTTCTCCGGCTCATTTGCAGATAAGGAAACTGAAGCAAACAGGGTTAAATGACTTGCCCAGGGTCACACAGCTAGTAAGTATCTGAGGCCATATTTGAACTAAGGTCTTCCTGACTCCAAGTCTGGTACTCTATCCACTGTGCCATCTAGCTGACCTCTGTTTCCATAGTCCCCTAAAATGCAAAAGGATGGCATGGTTTTATAAAAATGTGTCAGGAGTACTGAAACCCTAAGTGATCTTAGCCTGGTGAGAAATGTAAGGACAATAAAAAGGCATTTTTTGGTTTGTTTTTTTAAATTTATCAAGGAGTGACATTAGATGGTTAGGGCTGGGCAATATAATAAAATAGACACTAGAATGAATGAAGGCAGAAACACTCAACTTTTTTTTCTTTGGTCTTGGATTTTTCTCTGGCAAGGAAAATGGATTGTAAACAGTAGAAGAAAAATAGCTAATAGGAAGGTCACACAAGATAAATAAAGAGATAGTAAGAGACAACCTTCTTAGCCATCCTTGATAGGTTAAAATCATTAGTCATAGACAGATTGTATCCCATGCTATTGAAAGAACTGGTAAATATGATTGTTGAGACACTGTCAATGATGTTTGGATTCTCATGAAGAATGGGGGAGGAACCACAGGCCTGGAGAAGGTTAATTGGCATCCTGATTTTGAAGAAAGGGAAGAGAATAAAGAAGGTAAATTATGAGTCCATGAGCTTGACGTCAGTTCTTGACATGATTCTGTAATATATGATTAAGGACACGGTCAATGGACATCTAGAACATCAAATGGTGATCACGGAGACAACAGACCTTTATTGCGAATAGGCCATATAAGATTTGCCTGGTTTCTTAGCACTTCAGGGAATCGCTGAAGATAGAGCTTACTTTGATTTTAAAGGTTTTTAAAATGATATTCTAATGGACAGGATGGAGATATGTGAGCTAGCTGATGGTATAGTTAGATTCAGAACTGGTTGGATAATTGGACACAAAGATTAGGCATTATTATATTGGTGTCAACTTGAATGAAGGGAGACTTCTCATGGAGTGATACAGGAAGTAGTATTTGTCCTTGTGCTGTTAAAAACATTTTTATCAGTTGTTCACACAAAGACATAGAAGGAATGCTTTTTATCAAATTTGCAAATGACAAAAATATGGGAAGGATAGCTAATACTGGATGAAAGAGTTGGCATTCCAAAAGATCTGCAAGTTTGGTGGGCTAAATTCAATTAGAAATTTTATTAAGTATTTCTTATGTGCATGCTGGGGAATTTAAAGACAAAACCTAAGCAGTCCTTGACCTCAAGGAGATTGATAAATGTAGAGTGTTACACTTATGTTAACAAATACACTTCACAAACATATATATGCATATGCGTTTATACATACATGATATGTATGTATAATAAACATGCATACATATTATATATATATGTAGCTAAAAGCTATTTCCCAAGATATAAGCAAAATATAGGAACACACAGTTGTCAAAAGAATTGCAAACTATCAACAGCCATATAAAAGAATGCTCCAAATCGTTAATAAAAAGAGACATGCAAATCAAGACATTCCTGAGGTTTCAGCTCTTATTCTACACATTGAAAAAAGATGGAAATAGGCAACGTTGGAAGAATTGTGGGAAGGTAGGCACACTAGAGCATGGTTGGTGGCGAATCTGTAGAGCCATGTAGGAAAGCCATTTGGAATTATCCAAATAATGTGACTAAATGTCCATACCCTTTGACGCAGAGTTTCCACTACCCCAAGGAGTCTGCTGATAAGAAAAAAGTCTCTCTATACACCAAAATATTTACGATAGTACCTTTTGTGATAGCAAAGAATAGGAAACAAAGGAAATGCCCATTGATTGGGGAACAGCTAAACAAATTGTGGAAAGTAACAATATCACTGTCCTGTGAGAAATGATGAATATGAATAATAAAAAGAATCATGGAAGCATATGAACCAATGCAGAATGAGATGAACAGAGTCAAAAAGACAATATACAAATGACTACAACAATCTAAGTGGAAAGAGCCACCAAAGACCAAACCAACCCCAAACCCAAAATGAATGTTGCAAAATCACAGAGAGAAATCGTGACTCCAGAGAAGAGATACAAGAAGACACCTTTTCCCTGCCCTTTTTGCAGAGGTGGGAGGGCTGTGAGTGTGGTAAATTGCACTATGTTCAGACTTTTGTGCTGTATTGAGCAGTTTTGCAGATTTACCCCTCCTTTTTTTTTCTTGTATTTAAAAATATTAAATTAATTCTATAAAATGACTCTAAACTCCTTCAGGGCAGGGACTATCTTTTGCCATTTTTTTTGTATTCCTATCATTCAACATATTGCCTGGCACATAGTAGGGACTTAATGCATATTTATTAATTGATTGAGAAGGTACAAGGGAGAGAGACTGGGAAAACTTTGTTGATATTTAGAAAACCCTGACATCAATAAAATTTCTTTTACAAAAGAGAATATAACCAGAAGCACACAATTTACCCTATAAAGGACATTCTCAAACTTTTCCTTCCTGATGTTGACCCTGTCCTGGCTCATCTCTCCTGGAAGTCAGCTCAGATCCAGCTGTTAGGGGAAAAGGAGCTCTTGGCGGCTGCCGATAATCTACCCACAGATAATTGAGAGCTGATTGTATTAATCTATACAGACTCCCCCCATTCCCATCTCGTTTCCCAGTACTCTCTGAAGGCAAATGTTTTTAATGCAGAGAAGAAAAGGGAACAGCTTTTAGACCACACTGATACTTGTAGTTATGTGTTCCGGAATTCACCCCTTCAGAGTCGAGAGACCTAGGGACACAAGGGGCGAAAAAGAAAGAAAAAAGAACCTCAGTGAGATCCTTAGACTGTGACAATGAGGTCAAAGCAGGATTTTATTAGAACCATATTTGAATCCAGAAATTAAAAAAAAGAGCAACATACTTTAAAAATTATTTATGATTTTAAGCACATGAAAGGCGTATCATGTACCCAGGGAAGGCATAATGGGGAACAGCTGGCAAACATGTGTCTCACTGTTCTTGGGATGTTCATAATTCTCTGATGGCCAAGAAGAACAGTAATAATGATGCTGCTGTTGCTGATGATTGTATTAATAATAATAAAAAAGAAAGAGGAGGCTTTCCTGGAGCCTGCTGTGCAGGAGTGCTCTGGCCCCTGGATGATGGCTAAGTTTGGGAAAGGCGAGTCTCGGCCAGTCTTTGGTTCTGAGGGACTGCCTTAGGGTCAGCAGGCAATGAAAGAGAAGATCGTTGTCTCTCCCCAAGCCAGCCCCATGAACAGCTGCAGAGAGAATAACCAGGACTGGTGACCACCATTGGAATTGCTCTTCCTGTACTTTCCAAGTTTGGTCTATTTTTGTCCAAACCCTGTGGGCCAGATCTGGGATAGGTAGGGGATTTCCAGGGAGGATGTGTAGATCAGCTTTAGATCGACCAGAAGATGGATTCATCTGTGGCCTCTCTCCAGGTGAGCAGCACTCAAGTCACTGTCAAATATTGGGGGTGTGGAAGGTGAGGGAACCAGGGCTCGTTCCTCCTGTTCCTTCCTCATTCCCTCTCTGTGTTCACCCACCTGCAGCTTATGCTTTTTAAATAAGCAGCTCAAGTCATTCCTCCCCTAAGAAGACTTCCTGACCACAACAATGCATAATTTCTTCATTCTACATTCTTACAGCACTCATGATCTTTATCTACAATGTTCCAGATTTTGAGGGATAGCCTTGATTAAAAAAAAAAAGTTCAGTTATGCCCAACTCTTTATGACCCTGTGGACCATAGCACACCAGTACTATCCATAGGGTTTTTTCTTGGCAAAGGTACTGGAGTGGTTTGCTATTTCCTTCTCCATTAAGGCAGAGGTCAAGTGACTTGCCCAGGGTCACACAGCTAGTTAATGTCTGAGGCTAGATTTGAACTCAGTTCTTTCTCACTCAGAGTCCAGTGCTCTATCCACTGAGCAACCTATCTACCTCTGTACTTTTTTAAATAAGGCTTTTATAAATCATATTTGTTTAATCATGTATCTCAATTTTTGATTTGAAAAATACAGTCATTGTCTCAATACCACTTATTTTCCACTTATCACATAACTGCCTGCTATATTAGTTATTCAGTTTATTGAATGAGCATTTATTAAGTGTTATGCTACATGCAAGTCACTATGCTAGGTCCTAGGGGTACAAAGGCAACAAAGAAAAACAATTGCTGTCCTGAAGAAGTTGACATTCTGCTGGAATGTAAACTTTTCTTTGTCCATTAATATATTATTTCCCCAACTAGATTTGAAGTTCCCCAAAGACCTGAACCATGCATTATGCTTCTCTGGTATCTCTTAGAAGGGGTAGTGAAATGTCACGTTTCTGTAGCACCTTAAGCTTTATGGAATCACAGAATCCAAGACACAGAAAAGAGCTCAGAGAACATGTAGTTTGGGGGTTCTTAACTTTTTTGTCTTCTATACCCCCTTGACAGTCTGGTGAAGCCCAGAGAACTCTTCTCAGAATAATGTCTTGAAATAATTGAAGGAAATGCTCTATTTCAGTTAGAGATTAGTGAAAATAAAGGTGTAATTTTTTTTCCCGTCCAAGTTCACTGACCCCCACATGGATCCCAGGTTAAGAACACCATACCTAACCAAAAATTCCTTTGACAGTTAGTGGGTGATTCAATTTCTTGTACATCTCCAGGGAGAGAGTACACACTGTGTCCTCTTGTAGTCTAGTGGACAACAATATTGGGATTAATTGATTAATTAACCTTGTGTTATTTTTTATGAGATCAAGCCTAAATCTCTACCTTGTCACCTTCTGTTCACAGCTCACGATTCTGCTCCTTGTGGCCACGCAGAACAAATCTAATTTCTTTTCCACATATTAAGTGTTCAAATCTCAGAGGACAGTTCTCATGGTCTTCCTCTTCCCCCAAAGTCTTTTCTTCTCCATTCCAAACAGTCCTACTTCCTTCTTCTAGTCTTCATCTGGAGTACTGTGTTTAGTTCTCCAGATATAGTCTTACTAGAATAGAATTATGACCTCCCTCATAATGAACCCTATGCCTTTTTAAAAAAAAAAATACAATCTAGAATAGCACTGGTCACGTCATATTAGAAACACACTGAGCTTGTAATCTATGAAAACCCCTAGGGTTATTTCACAGGAACGGCTGCCTAGATTTTTGAAATCCAAGTGTAGAACTTTACACTTGTTCCTATTTAATTCCATCTTTATTTAATTTGGCTCATTTTTCTAGCCTGGGTGGTCTCTTTGGATCTGGACCCTCTCATGCAATGTTAGCTGTACCTTCCAGCTTTATGTCATTTGCATATTTAACATGCATACTATTTAAGCCTTCCTCCAACTTTTTGAGAAAGCTATTAAATAGCCTGGGATCAAGGATGTCTTCCTGAGACACTCTGCTAAGGACTACATCTTCATTTTCTATCAGCTTAGTCCCTCTTTGGATTCAATTACTTGCTCAAACTGTCCTATCATCTAGCCGTATCTCTACATTTTGCCCAAAAAGATAACATGAGAGACTTTAATAAAATATTTTGCTTAAACCTAGGCATGCTATTTCTTGAGTATCTTCCTGACCTGAAAGTATAGTTTTCCTATCTAAAAAATGAGGTTAGTTTGTTAGAATTTGTTCTTTTAAAAATGAATTTTAATGTCTTTTTACATTACACCTACTTCTGTATTACATCTACTTCTCCCCCATTGCCTCCTACAAATTGAACCCTCCCTTGTTACAAATAAAAATAAGCTTAAATAACCAACATGGTGACCTTATCTGACAGTGCATGCGCTATTCTCTCTGAATAGTCCCTTACCTCTCTCCTAAGAAGAGGGAGGAATATTTCATTGTTTATTTTCTAGGATAATTATTTTTTTCCATTTATTCAAAAGTTTAATTGCCTTTGAGTAATCTTACATTGTTGAGGACTTTGTGTATGTTCTGGGGTTTCTTTTTTTATTCTTTATCAGTTCATATGGATCTTCCTATGACATGACCTATTTTTTCTCTTTTTAAATTTTTCTTTACTTATTTTTAACATTCTCCTCTTTTAAATTGAGTTCCAATTTCTATCCTTCCCTCCCATCTCTCCCCTACCCACTGTGAAGGCAAGCAAAATGATATTAATCATACATGCAAAAGCATGCAAAACATTTTCTTATTAGCCATACTGCAAAAACAAAAACAAAAACAGAAAAAGCAAGAAAATTATACTTGCCCTGAACTCAGTCTATCAGTTATTTCTTGGGAGGTAGATAGCATTTCTTTTTCATCATGAGTTATTTGGAATTAATCTTGGATCACTGTATTGATCAGAGTAGATGAGTCTTTGTCAGTTGATCATCATTATGACATTGTTGCTACAGTGCATAAATGTTTTCCTGGTTCTTTCCTCTTTGCTTTGTATCAGTTCATGTAGGTTTTACCATGCTTTCCCCACTAAAACCATCCCCATCATTACAATAGTAACAATCACAATAGTATTCCATAACAATTGTATACCAAAACTTGTTTAGCCATTCCCCAGTTGATGAGCATCCCCTCAATTTTCAATTTTTTGACTCCACTAAAAGAATGCTGTAAATATTTTTGTACATGTAGGTCCTTTCCCTTTTTCTTTGATCTCTTTGGGGTACATACCTAGTAGTGGTATTGCTGGGTCAAAGGGTATGCCAGTTTTATAGCCCTTTGGGCATGGCTTTAAATTGTTCTCCAGAACAATTGAATCAGTTCACAACTCTATCAACAACTTATTAGGTTACCTATTTTCCCTCATCTTCTCTAGCATTTGTAATTTCTGATAGGTGTGAAGTGGTATTTCAGAGTTGTTTTAATTTGCATTTCTCTAATCAGTGATTTAGAGCATGTTTTCCCCCTCATGACTATAAATGACTTCGATTTCTTCTTCTGTAAACAGCCTATTCATATCTTTTGACCATTTATCAATTGGGAAATGGCTCTTATTTTTTTTATAAACTTGACTCAGTTCCCTATATATTTGAGAAATGAAGCCTTTGTCAGAGAAGCTTGCTATGAAATTTTTTGAAATGACTTCATTGTCTATGGTACCTTTTAGCAAAATATAGGTTCCCTGATTATCTCCTTTAATTAGGTTTCTTTTTTGCTTTTGCTTTGTCTGAGATGATTGCTACCTTGCCTTAATTTTTTTTTACTTTAGCTGAAGCATAATAGATTCTTTTCCAGCTCTTTATTTTAACTGTGTTTCAAGTGTGTCTCTCATATACAGTGTATTATGAAATTCTGGTTTCTAATTCTGCTATCTGTTTCTGTTTTGTGGGTAGGCTTATCACATTCATATTTCCAATTATGATTACTGGTATTTCCTCCCATTTTATTTTCTTGTGTTTCTCTCTGTCTCTGTGTCTCTCTGTCTGTATGTCTGTCTTTCTCCTGTCCCTCCTCAAAAATCTGTTGTGCTTCTGACCACTGCTTCCCTTAATTGACCCTCCCACTCGCCCCCCTCCCCTTCCCCATTGTCTAACCCCCTTAAAGTCTCTGGGCTAAGAACTCCTGAAGCTGCTACTACTCACTGTTGCAACCACCTCCAAGGCCCACTGCTGGTGATGCTGCAGTGTTTGCTTTGGGTCAAGCCGCGCCCTAGTGCCACAGACCTCTCCTGCCAACCTCTTGAGTTGCCTAAGACTGGAAAAATATCTCACTTTGACCTTTTGTTGACTCTGCTGCTCCAAAATTTTATTTGAGGGTTTTCTTTAAAGTTGTTAGGAGGGGAATGTTGGGAGTGTTCAGCTGAATTATTCCCTGTACCCCACCATCTTCAATGGGACCTATTCTTTTTTTTTTTTTTAAAGCAATTGGGGTTAAGTAACTTGCTCAAGGTTACACGCCTAGGTGTTTCTGGGTGGGTGCTAAGTGTCTGAGCCCAGATTCAATCCCAGGTCATCCCGACTCTGGGGCTGGTGCTCTTACTCACTGTGCTACCTGGCCGCCCCAATGGGACCTATCCTTGATGAATCTATGCTACGTCTGTTTTTGAACACACAAAAACCAGTCCTTCATAATATATTGTTGAAAGTTACTAGGAGTAGAAGACAAAGTTCACTGGCCAACAGATTTTAGACTCCATTCTCTTGCCATGTTTGAAAATTGGTACAACGTTTACCTTTCTCCAATACTTTGGCATCTTCCTCATTCTCTGTGACATTTCAGAGATTGTTGACAGCAGCTCAGTAATTATATCTGCCATTTCTTTCACTACCTTGGGGTATAGTTTTCCTGGCTGTGGGACTTCAGTCCTTTGAGGATAGCTAGATACTATCTGATTCTCTTCTCAATTATCTTGAATTTCTGCTATGAAACCACCATTTTTATTCTATCCTTCCTAGTCCTGTGATTCCTTTCTTTGGAAAAGAAAAGAAAAATCAGAAGGAACTGAGTAGTTCAGCTTTTTGAATTCCATCTGGCATCATCATCCTATCCATCAGAAGCAATGGTTCTTTTCCCTGTTTTGATCTTACCCTTGCCCCCAAGGTAGCTTTAAAAAAGCTCATACCCCTTTTCTTCACCCCCAGGTCCTGCCAATCTGCTTATTCAGGGCTTTAGTGTTCCTGGCACAATTATCACACTACACAGTGTTGTTTGCTTGTGCTTATCCCCATGTACTTGCCCTTCCTTCTATCTTTTACATTTGTCTTAAAAAAATCTGAATTTGTTTATGAATTCTCTGTGTATCTTGAGTGGTCTTTTAGACAGATTTCCTCTTTCTTCTTGTCAGAATTGTTGTTACTTGTGTCTTCAGATTTGCATCTTTGAAAATTTCTTATCCCTCTTAGATGCCCTCTGAACCTTTTAAAGTTGGTTTTCCCCAAGTTATGCCACGTCTACTTTTCTTCTCTATAATGAACTCTTGTGCAGGAACAGCCATTTTATGTTAATGTCCTTGGTGTTTTTATTTCAGCAACAGCACAGCAAACCTGTGAGATTGTGGATATAAGAATTATTATGTCCATTTTATAGAAAATAAAATGAGGCTCAGAAAGTTTAAGTGACTTGCCTATGGTCACATAGCTAGAAGGATCAGAGCCAAGCACTGAACCCACATCCCTTTGTTCCAAATCTAGTCTTTTCCACTGTATTATAGGAAATACTTATTGATTATTTTTAAACTCTATCCTTCAAGGACCTTGGGTTCTTTTGTATTTTAGTTGTAAACTAGTTCCATCATAGTATAGTCATTGTCAATGAGAAAAGCTGCACCGCCTTTACCTCCCCAGGCCAGAGTATGGGGAAAAATGAATCAGAATTGGTGTACATATTTTTAGGTTTTTATTGGCTTCTTTGCAATACTGGATCCTAAGTTCTATTTTTGTCTGCCATTGGTACTGTCTACCATCCTCTCTTGGCTTAGACCTTGACTCTGATGGTGGCCAGAGGTATGTATGCATTTCTTTGGTGGAGAAAGCTGAGTCTATATCACACCCTTAAAGTTGAATTTACTATTCTTCTCTTGAAAGCTACCTGGTTTAACTTCTAGGTAGGGATCCTGGACACCTGTGTTTTATTTCTCTTCCCCATCATATTTTTTGACCTCAGGATATCTTCTCCTCTCGGAGGCATTCTGCTTCTACTTTAAAGGTGGCCCTTGCTTCAGGGAATCACGATGATCCAGAATCTTTATTTAGATCTAGAAGAGAATAGAAACCATCTTTGGGAAACTAACTCTCTGATGGGTGGGTGGGAGGGAAGAAAAACTCATGTTTGTAGAGCTGCAGCTGGAAGGAACCTTAAAAGTTCTGAAGTCCAACCTCCCCATTTCACAGAAGAAGTAACTGAGGTCCAGGAAAGTGACTTGACCAAAGTCACACAGCTCATAAGTGGCAAAGGTAGAATTTGAACCCAAGTCCTCTGACTCCAGAGTCTATATTGTTTCCCATTTTGTAATAATCATGGTGCTTAGTATTTACAATGAACTTCTGGGCATAGTCTTAGGCACAGGGGCTTGGAGCAGAGGTATTTAAGTTTTCTCTAGTATCCAATAGTGGCAGAAGCATTGGATTTTGAATCAAAAGAGAACTGGATACGAATTCTGGCTTTTGTGCTTAAATAATTGTATGACATTGGGTTAGTCCTTTAACTTTTTAAGCTTCATTTTCTTCATCTATTAAATATAAATAATATGGGGACATATAACAATATAATATATGAAATAATATATGACATGTATTATAGTAATATAGGAGCCATATGTAATATATTAATATATGATGTGTATTATAGTGTATATTAACATATCAGATGTGACATATAATACTATTATAGCATTTTCCATACTAATATATTATATACACTAAATGTACCACACATATAATCACATATGTAGGAAATGAGGATGTTTTCACTACACCAGTACAAATCATTGTTATTCCTGACTCTCTTGCCCCTCTCCCTTACTCCAGTCAGGCTCCTCTCTATCTGCAGGCACTACACTTTTTTTTTTTTTTGAGCAATCGGGGTTAAGTAACTTGCTCAAGGTTACACGGCCAGTTATTATTTCTGGGTGTGGTGCTGAGTGTCTGAGCCTGGGATTCGATCTCCAGGTCGTCCCAACACTGGAGCTGGTGCTCTTACTCGCTGAGCCACCTGGCCGCCCCTAAGCAATTGCAGGCACTACACTTTCTTCATCTGCATGTTGTGTAGGGTTGTTTCCACCTACTGCTGCCTATTTTTTTTTTTTAGCAGGGAGGAGGATTTTTGGGTTAGCCACAGATCAGTTGTTTTCAAGGCTCATTGTCGAACACTTGAATAACCCTTAAGATTTTAGAGAATACACACAGAAAGTATCATCTGAGGATCTGTGAGCATTTTCTGAAATCTACTCTGGAGGTGAGGAGGGAGAATGAAAGACATGGGGTTTTTCTTCAGACTCTAGGATTGTGATTGTGATGATATTGGACTCTTTATTGCTGGAGATTAAATGGAGGAAGAGAGGATTCCTGGTCATAGAAGGAAATATGCATTCTGTGAAAGTCCCTAACACTGAGTGCAATCAGGCATCAGAAGGCAGGGAGGTAGACATTCCACCAGGACATTGTCAGGAGATGGCCCCCTCATTCTGTAATCAAAGAAAGAATGTGCAGAGAAGGCTCCAAACAGAGCCCTATTGAGGGACGTAGATTACAGAGACGTCTGCAAAACAGGTCCTAGGGTGCAGAGACAGTACATGTGAGTATGTACTGGGTGGGGAGGGGGGGCAAGTACAGTTTTACGGCAACACACAGAGATCATCCTTGGAACCGGCATATTGTATCAGAGGAATGTGCGTGTATTTTCCATTGAGATCCCTCTCTGATGCCTCAAAGAAAGAGAGTGACTTTGACAGAGATCAGAAGGAAGGAGTTCCAAAGAGATAGGAGGGGACTGAACAAGGAGACAAAGAATAGCTCAGCCTGTCTGGAATTTGAGTGTAAAAGGAAGTTGCAGGATACAAGTCTCAGGACATAGGTTGGAGCCAGACCGTGGAGAGCCTTGAATGCCAGACCAGATTTGTGGAGAGATGACCTTGCTTTGAGAAAGAGCATGCTGGCAGAGTGTGAGCTTTGGCAAGTCCTAGCAGGCAGGAAAAGTTTTGGATGTGGGCCCAGTAACAGGCTGTAGCCAAGCTAAGTTTGGGGTTGACCACTGGAGGGGAAAAGAAGTTCTAAGGCTGAGCATCTCTTAAAGAGTCTTATAGGGTGCAGAGAGGTGTTGGATTTGGCATTTGTGGAAGTATTGTCCTTACTAGGAGAGTTATGGATAATTGGATGATTGAAGGTGAGTGTTTATGTATGAAATAAGTATTTTCTATTCACTAGTATTGTCCTTTCTGCCCTCCTGGACTCAAGAGATAGCAGTCTCTCGAGGGCAATGGCAATAAGCATTAATTTAGTGCCTTTGGCATGCAAAAAGTTACAATTTAATGTGGAGGAGAAGGATGAATGATAAAAATGCAGGGGAGTAATGGTAATATGTATTCAAGGAATGGAAAGAAAAACCTAATCAAGAAGTTTAATAATGTGGCTCCCAGAAGGATCACAAAAGCCTGGTGTCAAATGGGAATGATTTGATACAGTGAAAAGAACAATGGGTTTTGAGGTAGAAGACCTATGTTCAAGCCATTCCTCAGGCACTCATTAGCCATCTGGTTATGGGCAAGGCGTTATTTGTACCTCTTCCCCCATCTGTAAAATGGAAAGTAGTAAGACATGCATTTCTTACATTTCAGAGTTGTTAGGAAAATACTCTGTAAACCTTAAGGCAGTGTAGAAGTGGGAGCTAGTCAGGATGGCATAGTTGAAAGAACACTGAATTTGGAGTTGGAGCACCTGGATTGAACCTTAGTTCTGTCACTAACCATTTGTATGACCTATGGCAAGTCACTTTATGCCTCCATACCTTATCTATGTAGTGAGGGAATTGGATTATGTGATTGCTCAAGTCCCTTGTATTGGAAAATTCTATTATTTTATGACTATTGATTTTTTAAAAAAGCTTTTGGGGATTGCATAAGTCACTGTTTTACTGTTCTCCTGTATTAGATAAGAGAGTAAACTATTGCCAAAGCATTTTACTTTTTTAATTTTTTTCTACAATTACATGTAAATACAATGTTTAACATTGGCTTTAAAAATTTTTTTTAGTTCTAAATTCTCTCTTTCTCTTCCTCTCCCTCCCTCCCCTCCTATCCCCCTTCCTGAGAAGGCAAATAGCTCAATATATGCTCTATATGTACACTCAAGCAAAATCCATATTAGCCATGTTGTGAAAGAAACAGCAAAAAAAAAAAAAGGAAAGAAAGAAAGAAAACGAAAAAAAATAAAGAAAGTAATAATAAGTATGCTAGATTCCATCTGCTCTTTCTCTGGAGGTAGTTAGCATTTTTCATCATAAATCCTTTGGAATTGTTTTGGATCATTGCTGAGAAGTCATTCACAGTTGATCATCATACAATTTTGCTGTTACTGTATACAATGTTCTCCTGGTTCTGCTCACTTTACTTTGCATCAGTTCATGTCAGTCTTTCTAGGTTTTTCTGAAAACATCCTACTCATCATTAAAGCAAAATAGTATTCCATTTTAATCATATACCATGACCATTCCTTAATTTCTGACTCTGTGACACTACTAAAAGGGCTGCTATAAATATTTTTGTACATATAGGTCCTTTTCCTTTTTAAAAAATAATCTCTTTGGGGTACATATCTAGCAGTAGTACTACTGGGTCAGAGGGTATACAGTTTTATTGACCTTTGGGCATAGTTCCAAATTGCTCTCCAGAATGGTTGGATCAGTTCACAACTTCACCAACAGTGCATTAGTGTCCAACCCAAGGTCTCTTTGTAAAGGCATTTGATAGAAGGGTCAGAACATGTGTCCTTTTAGAAAACATCTTTCACCCTTTCCTTCCCCCAGACAGGGTATCCTGACTCTATGAGGTTGGGGGCAGAAAAAAGGATTCATTTCTCTCGATCTTTTGTTTGCTTCAGTTTTTTACCCCTGTGGTTTTTTTTTTCTCTCCTCTAGATGTACGAGATCAAATCAAAAAATACCATTGCAAAGGCATTCAATGATATTATACAGAAGATGACTTCCCCTTTACAGCCCCATGTACCAGAACACAGCAACAACAAGATGAAAAACCTTTCCTACCCCTTCTCCAGGGAGAAACTGTATCTGTGAGTATTTGGTTTGATGTCACATGGGACACAGAATTTTTTTTTTTAAAAGATGGCTGACTCAGGGGAGGGTTAGGGTAACATTAATGATACTTGACATTTATATAGCATTTTATGTTTCCTAAGGAACTTTGAATGCATTATAAATTCTAAAACATTAGCAATGGAAAGAAATTAGACATCATCTAATCATGGATGCTCAGCAAAATGCAAGTTCCTTGAGATTTTTTTTTTATTCAGAGTATTTGTATCCCCCAAACCTAGCACATAAGTAGGCATTTTAAAAATGCTTTTGGATGGTTGATCATAGATTTAGAGCTGAAATGTTCTTCAGAGGTCATCTAGTTCAATTCTCTTGTTTTATAGTTGAATAAACAGACCAGAAAAAAAGTGTCACATCGGCATTAAGTGGCAGAGTAGGAATTTGAACTCAGGTCTCTAACTTCAAATTCAGGGCTCTCTCTAGCATAGTACTGTGTCTTATTATTTCATTTGGTCCTCTGATATTGGTACTAGAGATATTAGACTCATTTATAATTTATATTTTCTCTCTCTGTGTATATATATATATCTTTATATATATAATTTTATAGTAAATATTTACTCTTTTGTAGTTGATTGGTGGTCTTAGGAGGTAGCTTTTAATTATTTTGAGATTAAGGAGAAATTGGATTGAAAATCCATTCAATTACCTGCCTACAGCAGGAAGCCCTATTGAGATTTTGGATTTTTGAGGATTATAACCAAATTTGGAAAGAAATGCATGCAAGAGTATGCATACATATATGTGTACATATATGCATATGTGCATACATGTGTATGGAATATGTTTCTTAGGGGAAGGAGAGTTGAATCCCCAGTTCTGCTCTGTCTTCTTCCACATTCTTCTGTTCCTAGCCTCTTACCCCTGAGCCCTTTGACCTGTGGGGAGCCTTCAGAAAGAGAGCAGAGTCTTGAAGCAGGAGGGAGCATTTTGGAAAGACTATAAAAGGGAAACACTTGTTGATGTTTGGAATTGGAATGGGAATAATATTCCAATGGATTGAATGTGACCAACATCGCAGGAAGAAAGGGCTAAAAAATTCAGGATGGAGAGATGTTTGGAACCCAAAGGAGAAAAAAACATCAAGGACTCAAAGGGTTGTTTTTAGGGAACCTTGAACACTAAAGAGTCCTGGACAAGGTAATTCGTAGAGTAACTTCCACATCTAAAATTCTATTTGGGAGGCTTAGAAGGATATAATAATTCTGCCTTTTTCCAGTTAGTATATACTAGATCTGATATTGGGAGTAAACCCTCAAACATCACATTTGGCTTGTCATTACCCATCTTGAATTTCATCTCAATTAACTCCAAATATAGCTCATGTATACTTCTGTAGCTCCAATGCAATATTCACAGCACCCATGATCACTATAAATATACCTGCATGATGCTCAATCACAAAATATAACACTCTCCATATAGAAGACAGAAGCAAAACATTTATTCAGAGACCAGAAAACTGAATCCCCAAACCAGTAAACCGATTCCATCATAGTAGCAAAAAAGTTAATAAGCCACAACAGTACAGGGAGCCATACCATCCTTTAGTCTTTCCACAAACCAACACAAGACCAATATTTACGCACAAGTCTATCTGTCTCCCTTGGAAGCACACTCTCCTCCCAACCATCTAGCTTACTCTGACTCCCAGCTTCCTGTGGGCTCTGCTTCACTCTTCAGTGAACTCCTCCTACCACAGACTCCATATGATTGCATTCAACCTATTAGGGGGCAGAGTATATTTTCAAAGCAGGGAAGGTCTTCAAATTCTCTTAGGCTTATTAAGGGGCTGGGAAGATCTTCAAATTTCCATTCGCATTACAACTTCATGTCTAAGTTTCCACATATGTAAGTAACATATCCCCTAGCTCTCATACATATAGTCAAAGTAACAAATACATATTGGCCAGAAAATAACTCTTATTTCACACCTTATAATATGGAGCCTATATACAAATACAGGAAACATATAAAGATCTTGTAGTTTATTTTGCACATAATACCTCACACTCTTGCTCAAGAATTTTTTAAAATTTGGTACCTATTAAGCTTTGTGCAATAAATTCTTCTCCCTCTCTGATGGGTCCTATTTTCCACCAGGATCCAGAATCCCTATAATTCAGTGCTGTGGACTCCCTTCAGAAGGGGAGCTGAAATTTGGAATTGTCAGTCAGGTAACACCCTGCAATTCTGATGACTCTCTAACTCTCCCACAGGAGTTTTAACACAGCCTCTCTAAGACATGTAGTGCTACCCTGTGGTTTGGACTCCTTGAAGCTCCAATGGCCAGCATATTTTGCACTGTCTAAATAACTCAGTGTAATAGTGATAGGTGTCCAGGTCAGCCATTTAGTCAGTAAGCATTTGTTAATGTTTACTGTGTACTGAGCACTGAACTGAGCACTGGAGTTACAGAGAAAGGCAAAAACACTGTCCCTTCCCTTCAGAAAGCTCACATTCTAATAGGAGAGATGACATGTCAGTAACTAGTTTCATATAGGATATAGATACAGTCTGTGTTTGTTGGGGGAGGAGAGTTGAGTTCCTTCAAGTCTTTGTATACCTCACCATTCTCCTGTTCCCAGCCTCAGAGGGAGGGTGTTAGTAGCAGCAGGAACCAGAAAAGGTCCTCTGCAGAAGGGGGGATTTGAGATGAGTCTTTGAAAGGAGCCAGGGAAGTTAAGAAATGGAGGTAAAGGAGCAGAGCATTCCAGGCATGAGGGGCAACCAGAGGAAAAGGCTAGAGTTGGGAAATGGGGTGTTGTGTTTGAGGAACAGCAAAGAGGCTAGTGAACTGACCTGTGCAAAGAGTGTAACATAGAAGAATAAAGAGTCAAAAGGCTAGAAAGGCAAAAAAAGGGACATTTTGGGAAAGGATTTAGGTGCCAGAGGACTTTATATTTGATTTTTGAGTGAAAAGGAAGCCACTGGAGTTAATCAAATTGGGCAGGAGAGGGGGATGACATAGTAAGATCTGAGATTTAAGAAAATCACTTTGGTGAATAGAGCACTGGCTCTGGAGTCAGGAGGAACTGAGTTCAAATCTGACCTCAGACACTTAACACTTACTAGCCGTGTGACCTTGGGCAAGTCACTTAACCCCCAACTGCCCTTCCTTCCACCCTCTAAAGAGCAAAAAAAAAAAAGGAGACTGAGAAGCAGTCAGGTGGTAAAGAACCAAGAGAGAACAGTGTCATAAACCTAGAAAGGAGAGAGATTTTAGGAAGAGATGGTGATTCGCAGTTTCAGGAAGATAGAGAATTGAGAAAAGACCATTAAATTTGGCAATTAAAAGATCATTGGTAACTTTGAAGAAGGCATGAAGTCAGTAACCATATTGTAGAGTGTCTGTCCCTATCTCTCTCATTACATCTTTATAGCTTTACATGATTGCATCATTACATTTTTTCTACTTTACTGTTGCTCCAGATTTGGGGTTCCATTCAGTGCAAGATCTGCCCTTATGTCTTTTGAAGGTCAGGTTCCTGAACTCCTACATTGGGTTGATTTGTAAGGCAACAGTAAAGGTTGGCTCTGTACAATAAATTTCCTTTGGATGGCCAAAGGCTAAAATAATGGGAACATACTGCCTATAACACCAAGATCCCTGGGAAATAAAGACTTCTTTTCCTTTATAGAGGAGATTTGGGTTCTAGAATGTTATTCATGAACTTTCCTTTTAGGCAGTTTTGGCCATGTGCTTCTGCGGGAACTCTTGCTAATTAAATGCTGCTGTCTCTGGCTGGGAAAGCAATCTCTTTGGTCCCTTGTTTCTCACCTGAGCTAATAAAACCATGGGGAAGCAGTTCTATGTGCTTTTTCCCTAAATTGGCCATTGGCTCTTAGGTAGCAAGGGATTGGGGGTGAAGTAGAGAAAGCTCATATGCACAGATAATAGAAGAAAAGCACCAAGAGGAAAGGTGAAAAAACCTATTGGTCTTTCAAAGACCAACTCAGGAGAGTGAATCAATCCTCTGATAAGATTCTATCCTTCTAGGAAGTCCCAATCAACCAAATCGCCTTCCAGGTCATCACAGTTACTGAAACTTAAACAGGGGTTGATTTTTGTCCCCTTAACAATGACTAATAGACATTTCCATGCCCCATAGGGAAAGGCATGGATGATCAAATATTCCAAACAAGGCTAACTTCTTCATAAACTAATCAAATTTGTCAGGAAGCTCCCTATTCATTATTATCTTTCTCCTCCCCTATGCCCAGAATAATAAGAGTATTAAGAGCTAACAGGGACTACGGAAGTTATAGATCTAATCAGTTGCCAGATCTTATGAATTTTACTTCCACAATATAGCTTTTATCCAACTTCTCTCACTCAAATAGCCATTCCCCTGATTCAGGATTTCGTCATCCTTTATTTGGACTACTATGACAGCCTCTTGACTGCTGTCCCTGCCTGCCTCCACTCTTTCCCCTCTCATGTCTACTCTTCTCCTTTCCCTTGCTCCCAGTGCAGCTGCCAAAAAGAAATTCCTAAGCTCCAAGTTTGACGATATCTTTCTCCTTGCTCAGGAGGCTCTTGCCTCAAGCATCAAATTAAAATTTGTTTGGCTTTAAAAATCCTTCACAATCTGTCTCCAGCCTACCTTTACCTGCTTATGGTATGATTTTACCCACTTTATGTTTCAGCCAAAATGTCATATTTGCTGTTCACTGTACATAACTTTCCATCTCACATCTATGTCTTTGCATAGGTCCCATGCCTAGAATATTCCCCTTCTTTACTTTTGTCTCATGGAATCCCTGGTTTCTTTCAAGGTTCATCGCTAATGTCAACTCCAACAAGATGCCTATCTCAATGCCCCACCCACCAAACTTTTCCTAACTTCTTTTTTTTTTTTAAGCAATTGGGGTTAAGTAACTTGCTCAAGGTTACACACCCAGTTATTTCTGGGTGTGGTGCTAAGTATCTGAGCCCGGATTTGATCCCCAGGTCATCCTGACACTGGGGCTGGTGCTCTTACTCTCTGAGCTACCTGGTTGCCCCACTTTTCCTAACTTCTAAGAGTGCTAACACTCTTCCTTCCGAGAAACTACTTTGCATTTAATTTTCTATATGCATATTATTTTTCTTTTCTTTTTAAAAATTAATTTATTTTCAATTCAGGGAATAAAATAAACATTTCCATAACACTGTACAATATAAAAGATGATTGCACATGAAACTGCAAATCTACCACGTACAACTTGCTATTCCCTTTAAATATACAACAAAGTTATATAAATTTCTTTTTTTTTCTTCCCTCCCTTCCTGCACCCTAGAGATGGCTACCATTCAACACAAATAGGTATATATAAGTAGAATTATTCTATATTTGCTTCTATTTGTCAGTTCTTTCTCTGGATGCAGATAGCATCTCTCTTCATATGTCCTTTATTTTTAATTCGTGTATTATAATAGTCAAAATGACTTAGTTGCTCAAAATTGTTCTTAAAACAATATTGTTGTTACTACATACAGTGTTCTCTTGGTTCTGCTCACTTCACTCTTCATCATTTTGTACAAGTCTTTCCATGCCTCTCTAAGATCATTGAACTCATCTTTTCTTATGGCACAGTAGTATTTCATCACAACCATATACTTACTACAGCTTGTTCAGTCATTCCCCAGTTGATGAGAATTCCTACAATTTCCAGTTCCTTGAAACTTCAAAGAGAGCTGCTATAAATATCCCATTCATGTTCAAAGTTGTAATTATTATTTGTGAATTTCCCTCCATCTTATTTTTACTATTTTCTTTCTCAGCCTCTCTTTTTACCCTATCCCTGTTACCTTATCTTCTCCTCCCACCCTCCCACCCCCCAGTTCACCTATTCTTCTGAGTCCTCCCCCTTCCCTCTCCCAACTCCCATGTTATTTTTCCTATGTTCCAGTGGAATGTAGATTCCTTTTTGTCTTTGTATCCAAAGGACTTAGCGTAGTGTGCGACACATAGTAAATAAATGTTGTTGAATGAATAAACTCATCTTGGCCCAGCTCCATTTCTTTCATATAAAGATGCTTCTGTTTTACATCTTAAAACATTTCTGGGCTTCAGTTTCCTCATTTGTAAAATTAGATGATTGGATGAGATTCTCCATTAGGTTCCTTGAAGTTCTAAAGTTCTATGCTTCTATGCTATCTTATCCCCTCTAGACACACTTTTTACCTCTAGGATGCCTTAGAAATCTGGCAAACTTCTGAATAAGATGAAGTTTATGATTCATCTTTCAGCTTCTCTCCTTATTGCTTTATCCATTCTTAGTAACTGACCCTCTCTGTCCAGGCAGCCAGCCAATTCATACTTTTTTTCCCACCATCTTTGACCAAAACCTACTCTCAATACCCTCATTCACACAATCTTAAATCAATGATACCAGATTAGTGGTTACCCAGGTTACCCTCCTGGGGTCTTAGATAAATAAATAGATATATAGGGAATCTATTTAGTGCTTACTAGATGCCAATCACTGTGAGAAGCCCTGGAAATACAGATGTAGGCAAAGCAGTCCCTGCACTCAAGGAGTTTACATGTTAATGGGGGAAACAATACCTAAAAGGGAGCTGGAAAGCAATTAGGGAGAAAGGGTACAAGGGTCCAATTGGCATGGGGACAATGGCTGAGATCCTTCCAAAAATGATGTCCCAGGGAGGGAGTCCCCAGGTAGGAGAGGTGGATTCCAAGGTAGAGATTTTTCAGGGTGGCAATATGACAAGTAAGGGAGAAAAGGGAGGGCTTTTAGAGTCTAGGTATGAGCCTTTGAATTTAATGGAAACCAGAGCCTGAAGATAATAGGATAATACTCTTTTTTTCCTTTTTCTGGAGGGGGAAAGGCAAGGCAATTGGGGTTAAGTCACTTGCCCAAGGTCACACCGCTAGTAAATGTGTCAAGTGTCTGAGGCTGGTTTTTGAGCTCAGGTCCTTCTGACTCCAGGGCTGGTGTTCTATTCAACTGTGCCACCTAGCTTCCCCATAGGATGATACTCTTGCTGAAAGATTTCAGTTATCAGTTGAATGGCAGAGGTGGAATTAGTTTGAAGGTTTATTTTGAGATGGTGGAGAGATGAGAGCCTAAATCCTACCAATGTAGACTATGTAAAGCAGATGCTGTTGATGAGCTTTCACTTACCTACAGACAAGAGTTCTTCCTACCTAGCTGCTGTTACTCAGAAGGTTTGCCTGAGGCTTCTCAGGCAGAAGGTGCATCCAGTGGGGGTAGCCCTTGCTCATTAGTCTTTGAAGGGGAAATGAAATTTCCCAAGGCCTGCCAAAATAGGGGTATCCCCATCTGCTCTTCCCAGAAAATTGAAATACGTGGACTTTCCAGGCCTCCTGTTTCTGTTCAGAGTGTAGGCATCTATTGGATTTAGCCACTGAGGTCATTAGTAACCTCAGTGACTGCAGGCTTAATTAAGGGGTATTGTTGGAAACCAGATTGCAAAAAAAGATTGAGAAAAGAGCAGGAGATATAAAAGAGGCGATAACCAATGTCAGCGACCTCAGGAAACTGTGGCCGAGGGAGGCTGAATCTTCTGATGTCACGTAGGCAGTAAGTGGCAGAGCCAGGACTAGAATTCATTTCTCTCAGTTCGTGGCTTTTTGACTACATCATGAAGCTGTGACTGGGTTAGAATCCAGTCCTCTTACCTTCTAGCTCATTTCTCTTTTCATTGTTCAGAGGTGACCGTTCCCATAATATTTGTTGAGTGATTGATTTGTGATGAGACATCTCATACCTGCCATGCAAATAAGATCCCTTTTATGACCCAGGTGATGGTCAGGAGCTCAGCCTAGAAGTTGATTACTCTGAGCAGAATAAGTATTTCATCTCCTATATGAGTGGGCTTTATAGGTATAGGAAAAATTGCTACGTTCTATGAATTATGTTCACATTCACCAGGAATGATATGGGAATACTGAATTAAATGATCATAACATTTAGATCTGTAAGGAATGATAGATTTAAAGCTTGACTGCTTAGGGGTGATTTCATTGGACTCCCTCATTTTACAGATGAGGAAGTTGAGACCCTGATAGATTAAGAAATGACTTGTCCAAGATCACACCAAGTGGTAAGTAGATGAGATAGGATTGAGATCTAGAGCTACTGTCTAAAAATTCAGTATTGCTTCTACTATATTGTCCTCTCTCCCATGACTAGTGGGAACTTTATATATTCACTCATTTGTTTAGTAAATATTAACTTAGTATTAATATTAGCTAGATACAGTGCTAGGTGTTATGATGGATGTAAAGTCAGACAATGGTGCATAATGTACAGTCCTTCACTTCATTGTCATGTCAGGACAGTTGTTTTGAGCTAGGCTTGACCAGAGACAGTTAGTTATCTGGTACTTTAGGTTTAATATCAGAATAAAATGAGACAGTCATAAGTCATCCAACAGTGAACAAAAGGAGACTTACTTAGCCATAGCAGAAGGAGAATCTTTGACAAGGACAGACGTTGAGGACCTCTTGAGCTGATTCAGTGGGGAACTCCCATGTGGGTTCATCTGCCAAATACTTTAGTATTTATAAATACTTTAGCTTCTCCAGTTCCTTGCAAATGTTTTTTATTCATCAACTTGAGTCCTGAGTGCCCAGAACCAACCAAAATCTTGAGGAATTTGTCAATATCTTTTAAGGAAAAAACAAACAAATAAACTAGCCTGATGTGGGGAGAGGAGTTAAGATACTGGTTCTACTACATCAAACTAATAGTTGTCTTGGAATTCTGCAGTCAAGTGTAAATCTGAGGCTTTCCTGGAGGTTGGGGAAATGATGAGAATGAAGGTCTACATTTCTGAGAGAATGAGTGTATCATGTCATTGTATATGTACAACTGACATTGAATCTGAGAAGAGCTGGCTTCATGTCATGCCTCTGACATATGTTGTCTGTGTGACCTTGGGTGAGTCACTTGACCCATTGGTGCTTTATACAACTCTGAGATGCAGAGAAGTTACTGAACTGTAATGGTAGGAGTTTGCTCAGCTAGGAATTTCCTAATGAGATCATAGGTTCAGTCTACTTTCTTTTCTATTTTTTTTTAAAGTACAGAGACTTTTAAAAATTCTTTTTTCTCATTCCAAATTCTCTGTCTCCTCTACCCTCCCCTTCCTATTCAGAAGTCAAGAAAAACAACTTATTACAAACATCATAGTCATGCAAATAAAATTTCCATATTTGCCATATTTTAAAAAAAGACAGTCTAAAAAAGAGGAAAAAATGTTTCAGTCTGCACTCTGAGTTCATTTTTTTTTCATATGGCTGTTGATACCTTTGGTTTCTTCCTCTGAAAATTCCTCATTCTTTTCCTAAGTATGAATTGTAGGATTTGTTTCTTTTTTCTTTTTGGAGGGGGGAGGGCAGGGCAGTTGGGATTAATTGACTTGCCCAAGGTCACATGGCTAGGAAGTGTGTCAAGTGTCTGAGGCTGAATTTGAACTCAGGTCCTCCTGACTCCAGGACTGGTACTCTATTTACTGTGCCACTTAGCTACCCCTTAGGATTTGATTCCAAAGCCATGTACTATTGTTGTACCAAACTATGGAGTAAGGTGGGATCTTATGTTGGAAAAATGACTCTCAATTCATTAATCATCACCATTCTCCTCACATATCAAATTGAAGGAGACCTGACACAGTGGGAGTATCATAATGAGTATTAATGAGCATAGAAGAGAGGTACCCTGCTCAGGGAGTGATGCGTCTCTGCTTATGATACCAGAGGTGGGAAACCTACATGAGTAACCGATCACTCTTCTCTACAAGATGACTAGTTCCTATCTGCATTGCTAGGTAGCTCTGCTGCATAGAATAGGTTCCTTAATACTGGACTTGCAGGAGTAATGAAGTCTTGATGTAACCTAGGAGTGCTAAATCTAGAGAGTTGTCTCTTACAGCAAATTGACCTCCTTTTTCCTCCTGCTGTGGCCTCAGCGTTATCACATTCAAGAGTCTGCAACCCTGGACAGGTGACTTCACTGACCTCTCTAGTTCAGTCTAAATCCTATGATTTCATAAGAGAAAGGAAGATTTTTATCATATCTTTGCCCCAGAATACTTTCAGGATACAGATCTTGGGTTGTACTCAAATGTGCCCTTTTCTCCACCGACTCTGGCCAAATTTCTGCCCTGCATTACTCCCACCATCTACCTCCCCCACTCCTACTGAGGAGCTGCCAAATGAAACTGGAGGAAGTCTCAAAACCCTGCTGACTGTGTACTTTACAAATTCATGTTACCTAACTTCAACTGGGCCCTCATTGCAGCAGGGCAGTGCTTTTAAAATAAGATAATATTTGTAAAGTGCTTAGCTCAGTGTCTAACACATAGTAGGCACATAATAAATGCTTGTCCCCCCTTTATTCCTAATTGATTCTTATGTCACTCCTCACAGAAGCCATTGAGACCTTTCCTTCTATTCCCAAAGCTCTCAGACACTCTCTCTTCTCTATCAGCTGAGGACATTGCCTCTTGCCGAGAAAATTGAGTTTGTCTCTCTTAATCCATTCTCTTTATCTTAAAAACCCCTGAAATCATTTTCTATTCTCTCCTTTCCTTCAGTCTCTGGCAAAGGCATGGACCTTCTCCTTGCCAAGCTCAACCTCTCTACATGTTCACTTGATGCCCTCTTTTCCAATCTTCTCCAGCAAATTGCGTCTCCAATCAATTCCCCTTGCTCTATAATATATTTTTAAAAATTTTTAAAAGCAATCGGGGTTAAGTAACTTGCTCAAGGTTACATGGCCAGTTATTTCTGGGTGTGGTGCTAAGTATCTGAGCCCAGATTTGATCCCCAGGTCATCCCAACACTGGAGCCAGTGCTCTTACTCGCTGAGCCACCTGGCCGCCCCTAAGCAATTGGGGTTAAGTAACTTGCTCAAGGTTACACAGCCAGGTGTTTCTGGGTAGGTGCCAAGTGTCTGAGCCCAGATTTGATCCCCAGGTCATCCCAACACTGGAGCCGGTGCTCTTACTCGCTGTGCTACCTGGCCGCCCCCTTGCTCTATAATATTCATTGTATCCATCAATTCGTTCCTTTTTTATTGTCTACATGTATACCCAAGTCTCCCCCATCCTTAAAAAACCTTCACTGGTTCCTATTCTTCCCTCAAGTAATTATCCTTCATCTCTCTTCCCTTCCTTAGGCAAATTCCTTGAAAAAGGAATAATATACACTTGCTGCTTCCAATTCCTCTCTCTCATTTCTCAACCTCTTGGAATCTGGCTTCTGACCACATATATCACTCAATTGAAACTACTCTTTCCAAAGTTACCAATGATTTCCTACTTGTCAAATCTGGTGGTCTTTTCTCAGTCTTAATAGATTCTTTTGCTACATTTGACCTGGTTGACTACCTTTTCCCTTGGATATTCTCTCTCTGGGTTTTCACGATACTCCATTACCCTCATTTATATTCTACTTATCTGACCACCTCTTAGTCTCTCTTGCTGACTCATCACACTCATCTTCCCTACCTGATGGTGTTCCTGAAGGCACTATCTTGGAAGCTCTTCCTTCTCCCTCTACTATTATTCTTGGAAACCTCATCAGCTCTAATTTAACTATCTATGCATATCACTCCTAGATCTATCTCTTTCTTGATGCCTCCCTCCTTCCTTTTCTCCCCTCTCTGTCTCTTCCCTGAGCCTCAGTTTCACACCACCAAATGCCTGTTGGATATTTCCATTATATATCTTGATGGAGACATCTTGAACTCAACATAGTTAAAACTGGACTCATTATTTCCCCCTCTCCAAACCTTCCCTTCTTTTAAACTTCTCTTTCTGTCAAAGGCACCACCATTGTTCCAGTGTCCTAGATTAATAGCTTTGACATTGTTCTAAATTCCTTACTCTCTTTAATACCATATAACCAATCATTTGTCAAAATTTGCCATTTTTACCTTAACAATGTCTTTTGCATCTGACTCCTTTTCTCCTCCTAACTGGTCTCCTTACCTCCAGCCTCTCCCCATTCTAGTCCTTACATACTGATACCAATGTAATTTTCCTTAAGCAGAAATCTGATCATGTGACTTCCTTTTTCAATCAACTCCAGTGGCTTCCTGTGGCCTCCAGAATGAAATACAGATTCCTCTGTTAGCTTTTAAATCTTACCCACCCAGGCTCTAATCTACTTTTTTTTTTTCTGGTCTCATTGTACATGACTCCCCTCCCTGCATTTTGCAGTATAGCCAAACTAACCTTCTTTATATTCCTTACATCTAACATTCTATCTCCCATCTTTATACCCTTTTTGGGGATACAAGGCCATCCACCACGACTAGAACAAGCTCCTTCCTTATCTCTGCCTCATAGAGAGTCCCAACTTTCAAGATGCTGCTCAGACACTACTTTTTACATGGAACTTTTCCTGATCCCCCCAAATGCTAGTGCCCAAACCACCTTGTGTTTAATTACTTTGTACATATTCATATTCATTTATATTTATACTGGTTATATTTTGCATGTACTTTTCTTTCACTCATTAGAATGGAAGGACATTGCAAGAAGGGATTATTTTTTTCTTTTTCTTGTACTTTGTACTTGTATCTCCAGGTCCTAGGACAGTGCCTGATGTAAAGTAGGTGTTTAATACATACTCGTTGATTGATTGATATTATTGTGGAAGAGATTTATTGATGGGTTGTAGGTAGACCTAGATAGCCTCTGAAGGCCCTTCTGATTCTGAGTCTGTGTGATTCTGCCTGGTCATTGCCTAGCTATAGATTAGGTGTTGTGACAGCATGTGGTCCATGGAAGAAGTTCATAATTACTTTGCTTGGTGTCTACAGGTACAACATCGAGGACAAGGACACTTTCTTTGACAATGCCACCAGGAGCCGCATTGTAAGTAAGCAGGTGGGACTGGCAGGTGGATGGGGTTGGGGGTAAGTCAGGGAAGAGTGCCTG
This sequence comes from Petaurus breviceps papuanus, assembly GCF_028583685.1. NCBI lineage: Eukaryota > Metazoa > Chordata > Mammalia > Diprotodontia > Petauridae > Petaurus > Petaurus breviceps. The sequence continues at coordinate 839,750 of NW_027186502.1, forward strand.
GCTTGGTCCTATCTGCTGACTCTGACACTATTTGCTTAGAGGTTGCCAAGGAGAACAGTGAGGCAAATCCCAAAGTCAAAAGAGATAGCAAACAAACCACCCTGTGCTTGATAGTTTGAGAGACAATCCCTTTAAATACTCTTCCTGAAGGTCATTCTAGTAATTCCAGGATGCTAGAATATTAGATGGTCCCGTAGTTGGTCGTCTGCCTTGAGGTAAGTCTAGGTCCACCCTCTGTTCTGCAATCTGGAACCTGTGGCCCAGAGGCTTAAAGTAACATGCCTGAAGTCACATTATAAATTAGCAGTAACTGCTAGGACGAGAACCCAGCTCTCCTGTCTTTCAATATAGTACTGTTAATAAAAACTTTATTGCTAATTTTTTTACACCCCCTACATTTCCTAATGTATCTCTCCCTGACATTTCCCAGAGGTATCATTTATAAGAAAGCATTAAAAAAAGTTCGTCTAAACTAACACATTGGTAAAAGTCTGGCATGGGTAAATGGTCCTCCACCTCTTCAAGGAAGGTGGGGAGATATCTGCCATCTATCTTCTTTGGGGCCAAGATTGGGTATTATTATCTTACAACACTATTTCTATTGTTTTATTGTTCTTTCCATCTACACTGTTATAGTCACTGTACAGATTTTTCCCTAGTTCTGCTAAGATCACTTAGGACCAGTTCACCTGCCTTTCCATACTTCCTGTTTCTTTATATTTATAATTTCTTTTTTTCCTTTTTTTAAGCAATAAGGGTTAAGTAACTATAATTTCTTATAGCATAGAAATATTCCATTACATTTCTGTACTATGATTTGTTTAGTCATTCTCCACTTGCCCTTGTCCTCTGCCTCCCTTTTGTCTCTCCTCCAAGGAGTTCTTGGCCATTCATATCATGAAAGACCCCGGAAATAAATATTTACCACACTTCAAGAGTCAGTCTACTCTATAGAAAGCCTAAGTGTGTGGATCTTGCCCTGACAGATGCCTGTGTAGTATGACAAATAACCACTTTTTTTTCAGATTCAGTGGTTCTTTAGTAAGTTTGAATCTGTTAATGGAATCTCCATTTGCTCTTTCTGGTGTTTACTAAACATTTGTTAACATGGTTCCCTTCAAAGGACACAACTTTAACTGACTTAATAGAGGTATAGTTTTTTATTTACTGACTCCCTTTGTTTTAACTTATTCCAAGAATTAATTTTTTCAAGGGGGCCACAAAGAGAAAGGAATCCTAGGGGTAGCATGAAATTGCCCAGTGCCACTGAGTGGACGTGAGACATGTATTTCCCTTGAACGCTTGGGAGGGAGCTAATGTTGTGAGGACTGAAATTTGGGCGTCTGAAAGACATTCCTGGTGGTTAAGGTAGTGAGACCCAGGAACACTTGACTGAGGTTGACTGAGGATGGCATAGAATTATCCCTTTTTGGAGACCCTAAGATTTAGATAGACAGGGAAAGCATTTGTCAAGCACCTACTTTGTTCTAGGCACTGTACTAAGTGCTGGGGATAAAAATACAAGCAAGATGGTCCCTGTCTTCAAGGAGCTTACAATCTGATGGAGAAAGTTAGCACCTAAATGGGAGCTGGAAATCAAAGAGTGAAGGAAGTATACTCCCCCTTGGCATGGCATGAAGATAGTGAGGGAATCCTGTTGATCCCAGCAAGATAAAGCCCAAACTAGCCTATCAAGATTTCAGGTGGTTCCAGAGGCAGAGTATAGTTTTCCATTGGTGGGGGGAGGTGGAGAAGGTGGTCCCAGTGGAAACAGCAAGGTAAGAAAGTAAGCTACAAGAACCTTAAAGGTCATCTCTCTATTCCTGTGTCCTTATTTTACAGAGGTTAAAGAAGTAATATGACTTTTTCAAGGTGATAAAGGTCATTTAGAGTCATAAGAAAGGACTAGATTTTTATCTGCCTTCAGCAGGATACATTTCATGTATGCCTGGAGGCAAGACAATGAAAAGTATGACTCCCTTAGTGTTTTTCCATTCAGGAGTCTTATAATAGCTTGAGATGTGTTATCCTGAGAATATTCTTAGAACTCACTGAGGTTATGCAGGTAGGTGAAACAGTGGATAGAGCCTGGAGTCAGGAAGACTCCTCTTTCTAAGTTCAAATCTGGCTTCAGATACTTACTAGCTGTGTGACCCTGTGCAAGTCACTTACCCCTGTTTGCCTCAGTTTCCCCATCTGTAAAAGGAGATGAAAAAGGAAATGATAAACCACTCTATTATCCCTGCCAAGAAAACCCCAAACAAAGAGTCGGACACAGCCGAAAACAATTGAACAACAACAGCAAGGGTACGCTGATTTTGTCAGAAACAAACTAACCTGTTTTATAGGTATTTCTTTTTTGTTGCTGTGATGAGAAGCATATACATTTCCACTCCCTTGGTCTGGTTTTATTTCAAGTTTCTTAAATCTCTCCACAGTTTTAGTTCCGTGCGTGTCTCTTGGGGCAAGGGGAGTGGTGGTAGTTATAGGGTGTTAGGGGGATTAACTGATAATTGCAAAATGCTTGTAAAATAATAAAATGGCACATAAATACTGTTCCTAATTATTATCACTGTTTAATTATAGCCTCGCATTACAAACAGAATTAGAGGCTGCTGGGCCCAGTTCTACTGGAAGTTATTTGTGCGCCACTCCCACTAACTCTGGGGCCAGACTATAAGATACCAGCAATGTTGGAGTGACAAGGTTCTGCTCGTTCATTAGCCCTGCTCCCTTAGCCCCAACTTGCCTTCATGTGGGGCATCGATCCTTCAGCACAGTTCTGGGATCTGTTGTCTGCCTTTTGGCCCAAATCCAAAATGGATATATTTGTCGTCCTCATACCCCTTGCTGGTCAGAGTGAGCCAGATGTTATGCTGTGGCTTTTTTTTTTTTTAGTGTAATTTAGAGAAGCCTGGCAGTGAGGTATAAACATTCATCTTCAGACCCACCAATCAGTCAACCATTGTTTCTTCCCAAATACAATCTTTGGGAGGTGGGAAGGAAATAAGCATTTCTGTAGCACCTACTATGTGTCAGTCACTGTTAACTCATTTCGTCATCACAACAACCCTGGTAGGTAGAAGATGTTATCTCCATTTTACAGATGGGGAATCTGAGGCAAGGGTTGAGTGACTTGGTCAGGGTCACACAGTTAGTTTGTGTCTGAGGCTGGATTTGGACTCAGGTCTTCCTGCCTCCAGGTCCAGCACTTTGCGCACTATGGCACCAGCTACCTGCCTCTCTGTCATCTCCTTACTTTAATTCTCTTCATCAGCCTGAAATAACAGATATATACTGAATAACCAGTGTCCCCTTGTTGTTGTTTTTGTTCATTTGTTTCAGTCATGTCTGACTCTCTATGACCCCCATTTGGGGTTTTCCTGGAAAAGATATTCGACTGGTTTGCCATTTCCTTCTCTAGCTTAGATGAGGAAAGTGAGGCAAACAGGGTGAAGTGACTTACCCAGGGTCACACAGCTAGGAAGTATCTGAGGTTAGATTTGAACTTGGTAGGATAAGTCTTCCTGACTCCAGGCCCAGCCCTCTATCCATTGCATCACCTAGCTGCCTACCTAGGTGAATTCTAAGTAGAGGATACTAAAATTCCCCCTCCCTTCTACCCATGACAGAGATTTTCATGAAAGCCTTAAAAAGGTAGAATTTTAGACCTGCCCAACTTCCCTTAGGAAGCAGTGTGGATCAGTTGAAAGCAGTTTAGATTTGGAGTCTAATAACCTGGGTTCAAATCCCAGCTGTCACTGTGTGACTTGTGGTCATTTTCTTAACTTTTTTTGAACTTCAGTTTCTACATCTGTAAAACAGGATGGTTAGGCCAGGTGGCCTTCTAGATGTTCCCTTCCAGCTCCAGAACTATGATCCTATTACCTCATAGTCCCTACTAAATTATAAGCTCCCTGAAGTTAGAGCCCACATCCAAAGCTAAATTTATATCTCCTTCAGGCCTTAGAATATGTAGATACTATTTTGAATTTTTTTATCCCTGACACATGGATTTTAAGGCACCCTACTTATTTGGTTCCTACTATGTTCTCGGCCCTCTCTCAGGTGCTGTGGGGGATATACCAGAAATATGAGACCTGCTCCCTGCCCTCAGGGAGTTTTTGGTTTAATTGGGAAAGCAGGATCAGCACATGAAAAACATCAGAGGGCAGTAACAAGTCACAAATACATATGAGTACAGGCATGAGTGGCAGAAAGGGCAGCTGTCTGCTGAAATTTCTTTCCTCTCATTAAGTTCCATCATCTTCCTTGAAGGTCTCCATATTACTTGTCAGAGATGGACCATTGCTTTAGTTCCTTTTGGATCTTTACAGGAGTTCACTGTGTTTTCCCGCTTTAGGGAATTGGAAGTTGGGGTATGCATAATGAATAATAGTATATGGGTGACAGTGTGTTGTATTTTACATATTTGTTTCCAGGTGGGCTGGAGGGGAGGGAATGTGTGGGGGAGTTGAATTCTTTGTGCTCTCGAAGGACTCAAGTTTGATTGGGTTTGGCGTTCAGTACATGAGTTGAACATATGCTTGGCTTTTCCCCTAGCTCACTCAAAATGCATACATATTCTTTTCCCCTCTCCTCCCCCCTCTCTTCACTAGGCCCCTTTCCCTCAATACCGAGTTGTGTTGTTCAGATCAGTATGTTGCCCAGGGACACAGTAAGTAGTCTCATGGCTTTCCCGTCTTCCTTCTTTAGGTGCATGAAATCTTGAAACGTACATCCTGTTCTCGAGCCAACAACATGATGGGTGAGTACTACTTGCTTACTGTCACTTGGATGAGAGTGCTGATGGAGCTGCCAAGGTGGTCAAATACTGTTCTTTCAACAACTCAGCTGGTGGGGGGAAAACCCACCAACAAAAACAAACAACCCCTCCTGTGCCCCCCTCACCCCACACACAAACACAGATCGGTGCTTCAGCACCGCCTGAGAAAGCACAGGCTTTTCCTAAAAAGACCAGCTGTCATTCCATCCCTGCAGGGGTCCCTGCTCCTCTGGCCCTTGTCCCTTCCTCAAATCCTCACCCTAGTATAATTGCTTTTTCTTTTCTCTTTATTTACCTCTACCCCTCACCTACCTCCACCTCTTGCTCACCCTTGCTGTTAGTAACTTTGAAGTGTATTAAATAGCCATCTGTTTTCCAACAGTGTTATGTAGGTGATAAGAAACGTTTTAGACAGATACAGTTCTGGGCCTCTGGTTGCTTGCAGTCTGGTATTATATCAACCCTTATGCTGACAGACATAACAAGCATGATGGCAGAATAAGAATGTGCAGATGTGAATTAAATAATCTGAGAGCTCGGAGAAGGAAATGGTGAGCCACTCCAGCATCCTTGCCAAGATAACCCCAAATGGGTCATGAAGAGTCAGACACAACTAAAACAGCCGAACAACAACAACAACAACATCAAGAGATGGTAGAGACCTTCGGGGTCTTCTGTTTCAAATGGGATGTCCTGGGTTACAGTGGAAAGAACCTTGGATGCTGAGGCAGAGGACCTGAGTTTGAATCCCAGATCTTCCACTCTCTATATATGAATGTGGGTGAATCACTTAGATCTCTCTGACTGTCAGTTTTCTCATCTGTAAAATGAGTGGGTTGGACTAGATTTTATCTAATCCAGCAAACATTCATTGGGTACCTACAATGTGGAAGAGAGAGTGCTCTGTGCTGAGGCTGGCACGGAGAAGGATGGAGAGGAGAGGTCAGACTGACTGTTAGAGTCATTGTAGGTCAGGCGCCTTCAGAAACCTGGCAGAGAGCCAAAGGTGCTTGGACATGTGCTAGGGTGGCTAGGGGGCAGTCTTTGGGCTGGGACAGCGGGTGGAGAGGAGCCTGCCCTGTGCTAATGCCTCTGCTCACTGAGTTCACATTAGGACTTTACATGGTCGATACTTAATCATTTTTGTACAAAAGTGGTTTTTTAATAAAGACGATGTTGTTTTATTCAGTCTTCACATAAAAAAGGGGGTGAAGCTTGATGGCACAGTGAATAGAACACTGACCCTGGAGTAAGGAGGACCTAAGTTCAAAGCCAGCCTCAGACACTTGACACACTAGCTGCGTGACCTTGGGCAAGTCACTTAACCCCAATTGCCTTGCCTTCCCCCTTCCAAAAAAAAAAAGCAAAAACAAAAAAATAAAATAAAATAATACACCTACTAGGTGTATCAGGAAAGGCTTTCTGTAGGAGGTGGTATGTAGTTTGAGCCTTAAAGAAAGCTAGATGGTTTTGAATGTTCCTTCAACCTCAATGATTATATTAAGTTCTCAATCCATTTAAGAATTTTGTTCTATTCAGCAAACATTTTGGAAATGTTTAAACATTGGGATTTGAAGGTAAAAAAGATCACTTCTCTTTCCACTTCTCTTGCTATCTCTTCCTTGCCTGTGGATTAAAAAAAAAATAAACTAAGAATGTCTTTTCAAATTTAATTGCCTCATTCCCTGGGTTTATATTTGGATAGTGTTTTCCCATAAGTTTTCATGATATACATTTAGAAGTAGGAGGCTCACTAGTTCATAATAAAGCCCATTTTTTAAAAATGTAGAACATTTTTGCTTATATTAAGTCAATCTTTGCCTCCCTGCAACATCCACCCATTAGTCCTGGTCTAGCCCTCTAGAATAATATAGAACTAGTTCTATTTTTACATGACAACCCTTCAAATCTTGCAGAAAACAAACACACACAATAATATATTATCCTGTACTATTTTCTTTTCCACAGTTACTGTGATGTAAACAAGACTAGCCATAATGGTCTTTGCATTTCAGTTGAAGTATCTGGTGCACAGGAATCTGATGATATTGGATTGATTTTAATATGTTACTCAGAGAGTGTGCTCATAAGGGCATTTTAAGACTATGGAATTTTGATCCATTAATTAATTTCCTAGGGCAGTTTTTAGGAATAGAATAAAAATGGCAGATAAGGAAAATCTATAACCTGGCAGCATTGTTTGGTTGTTGCTGAAGCTCCTATGGTGCCTACTGGACTAGGCGGTTAGGTCATGGACTATTGGAGATATTTTTCTTCAAACTTGTTTCATTCATTCACTCATTTATTCTTGAAAAAATATTCTCTTGAGTGTCTAATTTTTAAAAGTTACTGTGCCAAATGATAGGGATACAATGACAGATAAAACGTAGGTCTTACTGTAACGAAGTTTAAAATCTGATAATGGGATGTACAAGTAACTGCAATACATACAAGAATAGGATAAGTGAAAGCAAGATAAAGCACTTGACAAATCTGAGGAGGAAGAAGTCACTTTCACCTTAGAGGCAGGGTGAATAGGAGTCAGGGAAGGTTGCATGGAGCAGGTGACATCACATTTAGACCAAGGAGCAAAGGAGGGACTTGAACCAATAATGACATAAGGGTTCTAGACTTTATAACCTGGGTGACTGTAGACAAGGTATTTGATCTTTCTGTGTTACAGTTCTTCTTCATCTATAAAATAGCAACAATAATGATCACTTTTTCTGCCTTAGTATCGTTATGAACCAAGTGCTTTGTCAAGCTCAAAGTGATGCATAGACTATGAGCTATTATTGTTATTAGATGGAGACAGAGCAGAGGGAATCCATTCTGAGTATGGGGGATGGTATAAGCAAATGCATGGAGATGGGAGTGGAAATCATGAAAATCAATAATGTTGAGAGGTTCAAGAAAAGGCTAAATGAGTAGGTTGGCCCCAGCTTTTAGAGAACCTAGAATTCTCATTCCCACAAAGTCTCAGAGGAGTACCTTGGTTACAACGAATGCTGGGGTTCTTCTTGCTGTTAATGTTTCTTTTGAGGAATTCCATACTACTCAATGTAAATGGAATGATAGTCCCTTGTTTTGAATTAGAATTTTTGAAATGCTTTACCATTAATTTGAGGGAGACTCTGGAAGGGATTAAAAATAATTGATTTCATGAAATTATTGCATCATAGATGTTAGAAATAATTACGTCCAAACCCTAATTTTACAGATGATCAAACTGAGGTCCAAAGAAAGAAAGGTCCTTTTTTTTAGGGTTGTACATCTGTCACCTCCATTGATAAAACTCAGATTCGGCTCTTCTGCCTCCCAAATCCAGTGCTCTTTCTACTACATATGGTTTCTAAATTTTGAGAAAGATTTGGCTTTTAGGGATTATGACTTCCCTGAGTTAATATGAGTCAGCAGTATGGCATGGCTGTCAGAAAAAACTAATGTCATCATAGTTTGTGCTAATTGAAGTATAATATCCAGAACAAGGGTGTGCAGTCTGTGGGGTGGGCAGTCCTGTGGCGGTGCTGATCTGCTGGGATATTTCTGATTGTTATGGCCTTTCTCTACTGCAGAAGCCCAACCAGTCATTGCAGCAAGGTAGGGTTGATTGCCTGATGATCTGGTTTTTGGTTCTGAAAATATATAGTGATGTATTAATAAACCAACAATTAAGTGCAAAGGAACTCTGGTTATACAATGGGGTTTCCCCTGCAACTCTTTGACCAGTCTGAATTTCCCTTTCATCACTATATTCATTCAGGTTTGTGTGGATAATTTGCTAAAGGGGTATGGAAAAGGATAAGAAAACATTAGGGAAACAGACCTTTGAATTTTTCTGGTCTAGCACTGCTTCCTTCAGGATGAAAAGGCAAAACTCCTTTTTAAGGACATCAGAAGATAAAGATTACAAAGAGAAAATGGTCTAGTAGAAGAATCATTGGACTAGGAATTAGACTATTAGGCTTGGCTTTGCCATGGACCAACTGAATGACCTTGGACAAATCGTTTCCCCAAATCTGGCACTGTTTAAGTAAAATGAGGGGTTCATATTAGATGACATCCAAGGGTCTTTTCAGCTCTATTGTCTGTGGTCCTAAGGGATTTGTCCCATTTGTTCTTTATTGTCATTTTTGCCTTTTTAGGACGATGGAGGAAAAAGGATTGTGGGAATAGTAGCTTTCCCTAGAAACTATACACAGAAGTATACCAGTTTGGAGACTTGCCTAGTCTTCTTTGTAGAGTTATCTCTCCTTAGGGGAGGGATCTCTTCATTAGGTATATATAGCAAATAACCCAGACAATGAAAACTTAGGTTGTTTTATTTCTGAACCAGTTTGACTTCTAGTGGCTGTTGCATTTATATGGCAGTTCCCATGTTTGTTTTACATTTTATTCTAGAATTTCATGAAATATCAGAACTAAAAGGAGTCACTTCAGGAGTCACTATTTTCAATCCCAAACTATGTGGCAGATTGTTAAAAGAGCTCCATTTTGTTTTCCCATCAACTTTTCTAATCTCCATAATGTCAGCATGATGCTTTTCAGTGGCTCAGGGTATGGGGCCATGATCCAGGGAGAACAGAAGAGTCAGGCATCAAATAGTAGGAGAGGTCCAGGTTTACATTTACAGGTTTTTACTTTGTAAAAGCCTTTGGTAGTAAAAATTTTGTGGCCTGAAATGTCTACATAGTGAATGAATGGACTAATGGTTGGGAAGCATTGATCTGTGTCAGGTCTTACTGATGGCATGAATATCCTTTCTTTAGGACTTGATGTAGATTTAGAAAATGAATCACTTTATCACCCTTTCTTGGGTATATTCAGTTGGGTATATTTCTTTTATGCTGTCATCATTTCAAAGTGTTTACTTTATTAATATCTTCTTGTCTCTGAAAGTAAGAGATTATGTAAAGGTATAAATACATTAAATTTGTTTATGACTTTTGAAGAGGCAGTTTAGGTGGGTAAATAGAGCACTGGGCCTGGAATCAGGAAGACTCATCTTCATGAGTTCAAATCTGGTCTCACATACTAGCTGTGTGACCTTGGGCAAGTCATTTAACCCTATTTCCCCAGTTTCCTCATCTATAAAATGAGCTGGAGAAGAAAACGGCAAACCTTTTCAATATCTTTGCCAAGAAAACCACAAATGGGGTCACAAAGAGTCAGACATGACTGAAAATGACTAAACAACAACAATGACTTTTAATATAGCAGCACTCTGGATCTTTAGAACTTTAGAATGTGAGCACCTTAACAGCATGACAGTCTCACATTACTATTTGGAGCTTTAGTACTTTGCACATCTTAAATCTTTAAAAATGCTTTTTCATTCATTCATTCATTCATTCATTCATTCTTTGTATTATTTCATCACTTCTATAGCTGTTCACTGTGTTCTCTATTCCTCTTACCTATGATTTCCTATTTTTTTAAGTATCCATCCTTGGAGAACTTTGCCCACTAGTTAAAGTCCTTGACTTTTGATATTATCATGTCTGGGCTCATCCACATTACACCCTTTGGAGAAATATAATCTAGAAAATGTTTCCTCATAATTAAAGTTTTCTTGGCCTCAAGCATCATGGGAAATATTTTCATAGGGTCAGGTATGAATCCACTATGAAAAAGTGGGGGAAGGGCTTCAAGGTAAAAGCAAAGGGGAAAAAAGAATTAGAAGTGGTCTAATGGTGTCCTCATCTTTGTCATGTAGCTAAGAAAGAGAAGAAGCAGTGCTGAACATATGGAATAGATTGGGAACTGGTTGGGAAGCTCTTGAGATTTGGAAACAGCTTCTGACACTCCAAGAAAGGATGGTATGGGTCTATAGGACACATCAAAGGAGAGAGGTCATCTCGTAAGGATGAGTGGAAGAAGAGATCAATAGTCATGCTTGATGACTTCTTGCTAAGCTAGCTAATCATGGACATGACCCTAATTACAGAGTCCTTCTGTATTGCTAGGGCATATATCTGTGACATGATACAGAACTTTCCAAGACTCTTAAGTTATGAATACTATTGCTAACTTCTGTTGATTCCTGTGTCAGGAAATGATACTGTAAGAAGGAATCTAGAAAAAAAAAACAGTGTTAGAGAGAATGGAATACTGGACGAGAAAGTGGAGAGTTTGGGTGGTTTTTAAAAACTATTTGTAATGGCTACATATTGAAATTAAGTTGTTGAGAAGAGATATGCAGATTTGTTAAGAAAGTATTTGAAAATAGGATAGGAATTTTTGGACCATAATGTAAGAATTTTGGCTAGGGGCAGAGTGCATCTAACAAGGACTAGAAAAATATATTTAACTAGAGTCTTGAAAATCTGATCAAAAGGGTCTGAAACTGAGAAAAAGTAGGAGCCTATAGCCTAAACTTCTACATGAAAAAAAGTCTGAGAATGGGATAGGAGGGAGAGTTTTATGAACAAAATCTTGAAGGTGCAAAAGGAAATATTTCCAACGAAGAAGGAAGGTGATGCTGTATGAAGAAGCCAATGAGAATATACGAGAAATAAACATATTAACTTATATTTTGTTTTTGCTTTTTGGAGGGCAATTTGTGATAAGTGACTTGCCCAAGCTAGTTTTTTTTTGTGTGTTAAGTGTCTGAGGCTGGATTCAAACCCAGGTTCTCCTGACTCCAGGGCCGGTGCTCTATTTACTGCACCATCTAGCCGCCCTCTAACTTAGATTTTTAAAGTATATATATGATTGATGAGAAAATAATGGAAAAACTAAAATTCCATTGGTATCCCCCCAAAAAAAAGTAATTGAGAAGTCATCAGTAATTACCAATCAATGTGCCTACTTTCTCAACACGATCTACATAAACATTGATATTATTCTTGATGAACATATCAGAAAGGAATAGATAGGATTTTAACAAATAATTTTGAGAGAAGACTATATCTTTATAGTCACATGATGAAAGGTGTATAGAATAAAAGATACTGATGTGTTTATTGAGTGTTAATTTAAAATATACATTTAGCTTGGTAGAGCAAAATGCTGATTTAAAGAATATTTTTCAACAAAAAAAATATCAAGTATATATTAAGATCATGCAAGTTTAACTTTTGTGTTCATTGAGCCCCTGACAATAGACCTATATACACTCTTGAACTACTTACTAACTTGTTTTGCCTCTTGTTTCTTCCAAGTTTTCCACATGTAATACCAGAATTTCACTTGTGTTTCTCCCCAAAAGAAGGCTCTTATCTCCACTATACATACTTAAACTAACAAGACAGTTACTGTATCATAGCCTTTACTTGGCCCCATAGAAAATGAAGAATGATATCACAAATCCCTCAATAGTCATGAAAACTTTCCTCTCCTTTCCTGATGATTTTAAATAGCTTTACCCTGTAGTGGATTGTGTTTTCACTCAGAAACTCTACAATCCACATGACTCATGGTACCAGAAAAGATGGAGGTTCATGTTTCTGTTTAGTACATGGGAAGAGTGATCATCCTTCTCCTTTGGGACTAAAAAAGGTTGTGGTTAAGGACTTCTTTCCAGGTCTGAATGAGATTGGGTGAATCTCTTTGCTTCTTCTATCTCTCATCAAAACTACATCTTTGGACTCTTAAGTGTTTCTGAATCTTCAGATGGACTCTAAATATATATCTAGGCCTTGTGAATGTACAGGACTTTCTCTAAATCTGATGTAGATTGGAGTTTCTCATTGTATCTGACTGCTTTTCTATGTTTCTCTATCTTAGATTTCTGCTTCCTTTTAAAAGTAAGCCTGAGGACCTCCTAAGGTCTATAATATGACTAATGATGAGGTGTGTAACACCCAAGTATGACACGAGCTTTACTTCAGACAGTGAGAACCCAAGGAGAATTCCACCTTGACTAGAAGGGTTTATATATATACATATATAATTCAGGAGATAGCAGTGGGTAAGGGGCTTAAATGAATTCTTTTGGTGCAATCCCAGTCACAATATATATGTAATATTTTTTCCTCGGATCCTTCACGAACATCCTTCATAAAAATGGCAGATGCCTTTGGCAAGCAAGGTCCCTGTTTTATGCAATATTTGACATTCATAATCAGTCATTAAACAGAATTATCTCTGTGCTTGTATTAATAGTGGAATTCTGTGTAGCCCAGGATATTGTGAGTCATAGATTGAGTAGTTTCTGAGGGAATGTGAGATTCAGGAAGGGGCGGGGGGTAGTTGCTCAAAATCCTCTAGAAAGGGCAGGAGAATTATGACTGCTGAGGGACTTTTATGTAAGTCCATTCTGTGTCTTCTATGGAACTGAATAAACTATAGCAACCAACCAGAGTCCTTTTAAAGTCATTCACATTTACCATGACTTTGAGGAGTAGCTTTGGTGTGGCTAAAATGATGCCTTCAGCGATAGGAAGAGTTTGTCACCTTGAAGAGTTTAGAATTCGTGTGAAAAGGACTACTACAAAAACATTTTGATTCAAAGCTACTTAATGACAGCTGATTTCTCTTTAGTTTGAATTAGTTTTTTCAGGCTGATTAACATCTCAAGATCAATATATTAAATTGGACGGCACAGGACTGTAGGGATATCAAATCTTGAGCCTTTTTTTTAAGTGATTTTTTAAATCTCTTTAGGGAAGGGATGAATATCCATTTGTTTGTTTTCATTGCCATTGAGGTCCTGTGACCAGAGAGAGCATGGAGGCCCCACTTTGACCGTATCTAAGGGGGTAAAATGTCTTCTTGTTCCTACATATGGAAGCTATTGTTACCTTGAGTGGACAGAAAATTGATGATTGATGGATCTCTCTTTCCACGGACCTTTTGGTGTCAGAGAACTTAAACAAATAGAAGCTTTGGATGCCCCCTCCCTCTCCACTCAGGAGATGATGTCTTAATTATTTAGACCGAAGCCAGACCAAGTTGTATGTTGTAAACATCTGGTTTATCATTTAGCCAACTGAACTGGTTTACATTTTGTTAGAAGAAAAGACCCAGGATTAAAGGCATTTAAGTAATTAAGCACACGTCAAGACAATTTGGTGATGGGTAAATATAGTTTCTTCTAAATGCACAGTGTAGCAGATCTGGTTTAGATTTTTGTTGGGCTGGAGAATGGGGATGAAAGCAGAATGCTTGGTGAGCTGGGACCTATTCTGGGGAGAATCAAAACCAAATGGATTTTCAGGAGCTAAGACAGCATCATCTTCTAAATACCTGTGTGGTAGATAAAAGTTTCCTTTGAGTTTGGCCCAGAGGGAAGGGGGTTGTTAGACCCTGTCACCTAACAAGCACTTATCAATTTTGTGAGATTCTCTTTGGGAGTCAAGCCATAAACTTTAGCTACTTGATTTTTTTTCTTCATCCTTAGCAAGACAGAAGTGCCCATGAGACTACCTACGAAAAGTTAGGTTTTTCAACCTTTTGTTCAAGGTTCTAGTGTCATGAAACTGTCAGTCATTTGCAACCCATAACCTTGTCACTCAGAGTACCTCTATCTTCAGACTCTTTGCTCAAAACAGATTAGTTGGAGCTTAGAAATTCCCAACTCAGGAAAGCCATAAAAGCCAAAATCTGGTTAGCAGTCTTTCATCACTTCTATTCCTGGTCTGTGGATATGGGGCATTAGGATCAAGATCTGTAAGGAGTCTCTAGCAAATTGGATCTCAACAAACAGCTGGAGGTGTCACCTACCCTTTTCCTAGCCCTCATGTTCTCTCACATCAAGCAAGTCCCATGCCCACGCCTGTGTCCTCTGCTTTGCCTACTCTTTCTAAGACCCCCAGATTTCACACTTTCCCACTTGGTCCCATATGTATCCAGTGGGTCCCTCTCATGCCAAACTCACTCAGAAGAGCTACCTCCCACAAACCAGTCCAAATGCCAACCCTCGGTCCACACTCCTCCCTTTCCACACTTAGGATGGTTTCCATCCCACCCCAAAGACTATCACTAACTCTCAGACTTTTTCCTGGCACTGGGGGATGCAAGCACTTCTCAGCTGCCATTGCCTTTCCTGAATTGCCCCCACAAGATCCTCCACCTCTGATATCCAGTCCTTGGCTCTCTGAGAGCCCAGATACAATCTGCTGGTCCTTTCACAAATAGTATTAGGCAAGAAAACAGGGAGCAAGTCTATCAGAAACTAGTTTTCATTATATTTCACAGCCTTTGTCCTCTAGAAACTGTCAGAGAGGCCTTATGGCAAAAGTGGTAAATCTCGGTTCACATCCCAGATTCATGATTCTTAGCTATGGGACCATGGACAAGTTACTTTGCTAAGCTTCAGTTTACTCATTTATAAACTGTGGATGATAATATATTGTAGATGAATAAATTTACTACAATATATATATATATATATATATAAATTACATGAGAGATGTCTTGTACACTGAGAAATTAAGTAATTTGCCCATGGTCACATGACCAAGTATGTGCCAGAGGTAGGACTCCAAAGCCAGGGCAACTAGGTGGCGCCGTGGATGAAGCATCAGGTCTGGAAGACCTGAATTCAAATCTGACTTCAGACACTTACTAGCTGTGTGACCCTGGGCAAGTCACTTCTGCTTGCCTCAGTTTCCTTATATGTAAAATGGGGATAATAATAGCACCCACCTCACAAGGATCAAATGAGATAATATTTGTAAAGAGCTTAGCACAGTGCCTGGCACATAAGTGAGTGCTATGTGAATGTTAGCTGAAAAGGGGCCAGTCTTCTGTTCACTACATGTTCACTTATTAAATGGAGGATTATCTTTCTTTTCCTTATTTGTATCCCTAGGATTTAGCGCAGTACCTGACACACAGTGGGCATTTAATAAATGTTTATTGAATTTGATTATTGAGATCACAAGTGTGATTGTGCATGTGTATACATAGATGTACGTATATTATATGAAACCATGAAAATACAATGAAAAGTTAGATTTGTGGGATTCCCCCCCCCCGTGGTTCTTTTGTGCATATATGTGTTGTGTGTGTGTGTGGTTTATGTGTGTACATATATGCATGCACACACACCATATACATATGTATGTTTGTATGTAAATATGTATATACACACTTAAGTAAATCCCTTTACCAAAGTTCAATAATAATAATAAAAGTAAATAATAAGCATTTATATAGCACTTTAAGGTTTTCAATATTCATTAAAAATACTGTGTTATTTTATCCTTGCAAAATCCCTGGGAGGTAGATGCTATTATTATTTCCACTTAACAGAGGAGGAAACTGAGGCTAAGGGTGACTTGCCCTGAGTCACATAGTTATTAAGTGTCTGTGGTTGGATTTGAACTCAGATCTTCCTGACTTCAAGTGCAATGTTCTATCCACTGTGCAACCCAGCTACTGCCTAGATTCCCAGGCAGCTGTTTTTAATACTGCAAGATGCCCATTAACGTTGGTAGGAATTCCCCATTCCAGTGTGTTGTATAAGCCAAGGCTATGGGGCCCAGGTCAGGCAATCCAGGATGCTGAAACTACCCTCCTCCCACTCCTCACCACAGGGGAGTCCTGTGGTGAGGGTTTGGGCATCCCCTGGGTTGGTTGTAGACAAGAAAAAACTTAGATCTGATCCTGAAGAAGAAAACTTAGTATGGCCAGATGGATTATACACGATGGAATCAATTAGCCTATTTCTTTTTAAAGGGAGGAAAAAAATGATTTTCAAAGGAAGACCTCCTTTCAAAACATTTGATTTTTCCCCCTTCTTTTAAACTTATTTCCTACTCTGTTAAGGGGAGGATCTTGAATTTTGAGTTTGGGGTATAAACCAAGGGAAAGTTGTTGGACTATTTGCCACCCACATTGCTCAGAAGTCACTAACAAAATGACCCCTGAATGTCATTGGGGTAGATCTTGGGGATTTGGGTCTTTGACATAACTTGATGAACTAGTCATCAGGATCATATT
The DNA here is from genome assembly GCF_028583685.1 of Petaurus breviceps papuanus. Taxonomy (NCBI): domain Eukaryota; kingdom Metazoa; phylum Chordata; class Mammalia; order Diprotodontia; family Petauridae; genus Petaurus; species Petaurus breviceps. The sequence continues at coordinate 856,425 of NW_027186502.1, forward strand.
GACCTACAAGGAAAGGATCTGGATGCTTGGAGTCCTTTTCATGGGGAAAAAGGGTAGGTAAGGACACTCAATAAATGTTTATCAAGCACCTCCCATGTGCCTAGCAGAGGGTAGGTGCTTACAAAGCATGCAGAAAAAACCAGAAGAGGTCACTCAGGAAATTCATGAGTACTCAAGACTGTAGTAACACCTATAAAAATTCACAAAGCATACAAAGCAGCAAACAATTGAGAGTCAAATTGTGTGGCACAAATGCTAAATGTGACCTATCAGGGTTCTCTAACTAAAAACATTTGACTGCAGGACGAAGGAATAAGAATGGGGTTAACAGGGAGACTTTAGGGAAGTAGATCATTTTGTGACAGATCCTTTTTAGATTCCAAAAGAAGGTGAGAGCAGCATGTCATGTTGTCAGGAAAGCCAGCCTTGGAATCACAAAGAACTGATTTAAGTCTTGATTCTGACTTTGAGTAAGTCACATAACTTCTGAGTGTCAAAGACAACCCTCAAAGATTATGAAATTGTGGAATAGGTCCTGATGTGATTGAGAGAGGAGAATAAAGGAGAGATTGATAAGAGAAACTGAATTGGAAGACACATGTCTTAATTGCTAATCTGGACCCAGATTGCCAGACCCATAGTGCTCAGGACACAGTGGGAACCAGAGGAAGGCCAAGTGGTCCAACCACCTGCTCTCTCTCTTTCCTGCTGTTTTGAGATGCCCCCCCCAATGACTTTTCTGATTATTTCCTGGCTCCAGTTGCCATGGCAACCCTTTGTAGTGGGGAGGGATGATGGGGGTAGAGGTGGGGGAGCTGATAGCCTGTGATGTTTCAGCTTTTATCCATGTCGACAGCTCTTCAGAAACTTTGAACTCCCTTTCCTCCCCTCCTTTGCAGGCACTTGGGACTCTTCCCCTTGATTATTGTAGGGTGGCTTCACATTGCTGTGGTTACCATTCTTGAACTGATTAATGATGCTCAGAGTGAAATTATAGTCTTGAGAGTCACACAAATCTGCAGTTCATTGAGTAACCCAAGCATTCTTCTATCCTTTCCTCCCCCAAATAAAACTCCTCCAATTTTCTCACTGTTTTATGTTGATGATATACAGGAAACTTAAAATCAGAAAAGAAGTCCTAACCCTATCTCTGCTTTAAATCCACCCAAGTTTTCAATCCTTGGGATAATTGCCCCTTCCTAGTCTACTGCCTGCTCTAGCCTTATATGAATCAGTTATCCTTCTTCCTGGACATTGCTGGTGATAATCTTTCAATGGGGTCATTTCCTATAGCAGCATGTTCTTCTTGTGCTCAAGCCTTGCACCTCAGAACCAGCTGAATAAGAGAGCATGGTTCCTAAATTCTAAGAAGAGGATTGAGAGATAATTGAATGTGACTTCAATGGTTCTGAATTTATGTATAGAAACTGAAGGACAGGGATGGTGGTTAGGGGGTGAATTTTAATAGAGTTAATATAGTCTAGTTTGGTTATGCATCTTTGTATTATAGAGAGAGGTATGGGTGATCAGGTTTCTTAGCCTGAGGTCATAAGGCATTTTTTCCCTCTTCTTTCCTAGTCACCTATCCTACTCACCTATTTTTCACCTTCAGGTTCTACTAATCTTCTCTGCATTGGTTTGACAACAAAGCATATATATATAGTGTGTGTGTATGTGTGTGTATAGATAGATAGATAGAGGAAAAGCAAAAACATAACTTTTTTTAGTAAAATACATATTTTAAAATCAGGAAAATGCTACCTTCTTGTTTTCTTCCTCACCTAGGTCACTCTTCTTTCCTCTACCTTTGAAAACTAAGGAAAAATAAAATCCTTATTACAAATACGTATAGTGAAATGAAACACATTTCAACATTGGTCATGTCCAAAAAGTAGGGATGCCTTATTCTGTGCTCTGAGTCCTTCCATTCTCTTAACAGGAGAGGGCATCATGTTTCCTCATTAGTCTTCTGGAATTGTAGTTGGTCATTGGCTTAGAGTTCCTAATTCTTTCCAAATTGTTGACTTTACCATATTGCTATCTTTGTATACATTATTCTCCTAGTTCTATTCACTTTACTCTGTATCAGTCTGTATGTCTTTCCAGCTTTCTTTGAATATATCCCTTTAATTATTTATTATAGCACAGTAGAATTCTGTCACATTTATATATCATAGCTTGTTCAGTCATTCTTCAATTATGGGCATCCCTTCAGATGATCATACCTTGCTGCCTCAAAAAGAGCTATATTTTTGAGCATCCTTAAGGTTTATTTTGCTAGGACCAATCCCTTCTTTTAATCCCCACTTCTCCCTTTTCCTTCTTGTTTCCCTGTTGAGTGAAATGTATTTCTGTTCCCAGCTCTGTGGGTTCCCAGCATCTACTGAGGTTCAAGTGTCAGCTGCTACCTTGTACCCTCTCCTCCTCGTTTCTATAGATATCAAAATTTCCCCCAACCTTTTTTCCTTTCTTTTCCTTTACTACTCTATTTCTCTTCCCTTCCCTTTCCATTCTTTTAAAATTATCAAGATATAGCAGAATCACTTTGTCTAATTAGGTTCCCTCTTTGAACCCTGTGTATTGTCAATGGCATATAAGATCCTCCTGTCCATTAACAGACTTCACATGGAGCCCATTAAAAGAAGCTTTCTTAGGGGAAGCTTGCTTGTGGGAAGGCTTTCACACTTTTGTTAATTTCTAATTAGGCACTGAGTCATGAGGGTTGTGATGCCCTCTGATTCTAAAAAGGATATATAAAATGTTTGGGTCTCAACAAAAGTAGATTGCTGCATGACTCAGCCCCACCTAGCTTTGAAAAACCCAGATGTTGGTGCTTCTCTCTCTGATAACTGTATGTATTGCCTTGGTCAGACAGTTGGATCTGTCTGTTGATCTGTGCTAGTTTCTCAGACAGAAGCCCTGTCTGTTGGTCTTTATTCCTCTCCTTGTATTTTCTCTGAAGTTCAGAGTGCTGACTTTTCCCCTGAATTAGCAAATGTAATTAAAAAAAAAGATTGTTGACCCCTTAAACAGCTATCTTTCCTAGTAAAGCAGATCTAAGAACCTGTGGTAGCAGCCATCCTAGGTATACCAGTGTGGTTGCCGCTACACTCTGATGATGATGGAGTTCACAGAGGACACATGTATCACCTTCACAGACTAGAATATAAGCAGTTTTCCCTTGTTTAGTCCTTTATTATTGTTTACGTTTACCTTTATGTGTTCCATATAACTCCTGTGCTTGAGCTTCAAAGTTCATAGCTATGTTCTTTTCATCAGAAATGCTTGGATATCCTCTATTCCATTAAAATCCAATCCTCCTCTCCCCCATGTAGGATTATACTCAGTTTTTCTAGGTAAGTAATTCTTGCCTATAAGTTCACATTCTTTGCCTTCTGTAATATAATTTTCCAAGCTCAAGGTTCCTTTATAATGGTGGTTGCTAAATCATGGGTGATCCTTACTATGGCACCTCCATAACCAAATTCCTTCTTTCTGGTTCCTTGTAGTATTTTCTATTTGTCCTGTTGTCTCTGAATTTTAGCTATAATGTTCCTGGACATTTTTTTCCCTAGAAAGTAACTGGTAGATTCCTTCTGTTTCCATTTTGCCCTCTGGTTTTGAGAGATCTGTGTAGTTTTCTTTTAAGAATTCCTTTTTGAAATATGATATCTGGGCTCTTGTTTTGATCAGGTTGTTAAAGTTGTCTTATTTTTTTTTTCTTCTTAGATTAATTTTGACCTTGATTTAATATTTCTTGTTATCTCATGAAGCCCTTGGCTTCTGTTTGAGCCATTCTACTTGTTGCTTGTTCCAAGCTGTAAATTCTCCTTCTAAGTCTTTCTTCCATAGCTCACATTTCTCTTCCAAGTTTTTCCTCAAGCAGTCTCATTTCATTGAAATGAAAACACTTTAAACTCCGGCTTCATTTTTTCCTAGGAATTCTAGCTGAATTTGACCCAAGCTGTTTTTTTTTTCCCTTGAGGCTTTTCTTATAGATAATCCTCTTCTGTGTTTATGTCTTGAGTGTCCCTGTTAGCATAATGGTGTTTCGAAATGAGATTTTTTTCAAAAATGTTTCTAATTCTTCCAGACTACTTCCCGACTTTGGCCTTGATGTTAGGGCCTGGTTCTATAAAGTTCTAAAGGGAAGGTCTAGGCTGGTACTTTTGTTGCTTTCTTGGGGTAATGAGGATCTCAGGGACAGCTCAGGCTCAGGACCTACATTCTTTCAAGCACTCTCCAAGTGGTCTGATGGTAAAGTGTGATTGCTGCTCTCCTGGTCTGAGCTATCCAAGCTCCTGACCTAGATTTGGGTCTGAACAAAAGCAGATGGCTACTGGACTCAGCCACTAACTCTGTTAGTTCAGAGTTACAGAATTGCCAACTCCATTTTGGTATGGGATTGCTGTCCTGGTTATTTCTCTGAAGACTTCAGATTAGACTGGAAGCTGGAACTGCTACCCTGCTCTGTACCTGGGATCTGTATCACACCACTGTGGAGGGGAAGATAGGTCCCTCTCTTCTGTATGCCCTGAATCTGTGATCAGGCAACAAGGCTGCCAGTTTTCATCTATTCTCATCATGGTTCTCTGATACGTGTTTACAGGTGCCTGATATGGTTCTGGGACCCTCTCCTGCCCAGGTTCATAGCTTTTCCCTGGTGCTAGCATCCTCCATGCCCCACATAATATGCCACAAACTAGGCCCCATCCCTAGTATCCTTTCTGTCTATATCCCTATGTAGTCCTGGGCTGGAAAAACGATTCACCATCATGTTGTTTTTTAAATGTCCCTGTCAGTACTCAGTCTGATGTGTTTTCTAGATCTGTTTGGATGACTTTTTTTTTTTGGTGGGAGGAGGGGGAAGGGAGATCATCATTGCACTGATTCCTGTTTTTCCACTATCTTGGCTCCAGCCAAGGTATACCATAAATAGTTTTTGTCCTTTATTTCCTTCCCCTTCTCCCCCTTTCTAAATGTCCCCCCTTTCTACCTTCTCATCTATTTCTCTTTTTCTATTGCCCCCTTTTTCCTTCCCTTCCCTATTCTCCCCCTTTTCTTTGTCTTTCTCCTTTTCTTTCCTTTTGTAAATGCCTATCTCTATGGTGCTATTCTGGGCACTATACAAAAGAAGTGGCACCAGTTTCGTCCTTGACCCCTGAAAACTTATGATCTAAAACAACATAGACACTGTTGGAAAAGAAGAACTTTCATACGGGTCAATAGACATTGAACAAGTCTACAAACCAGGGTAATGACTCTAGCACTTTAAGTGAATCCTTTATGGAGGATTTAGGAAAAGACAGGGATGATTAAGTATCTTTGGAATGGTCAGAGGAAGTTATTTAACACCTTCTTGTCTCCAAGGACAGCACTCTAACCTCAGTGTTACACTGTTTCACCCATTCTTATTAGCAATATAAATATGCATGAATTATAATGTGAGACATAAGAATTATTTCAATATTATTTAGGTCATACTAGTTGGAATCTACCCTTGAAGGTATTGACCATCTTTGTCTTTCCTTCTTTTACAGGTATTAATTCATTAATAGCACACAATATCTATGAGGCTGCTTACCCACTTCATGATGTAGGTATCCTGTTATCATTAACATATGAAAAACAATTTAAAGCAGTTTAAAAAGCAACGATTACCACCTTACGTGGATATATGAAAAGTCATGGTTCTGATATTAGCAGGAATATGTGACACATATGCAGTAAATCTATAACAATATCGGAGAAGTTAAATCAGTAAGTTTTTAGCCTGTTTATATGTTATCTTAATTGTTATTACTCTAAATGTTAAATCTTTATCCAATTACTAGTCTAAGGGAGGAACTGAATTCTATCATATTTGGCATTCTTAATTAAAATAAAGCAAGAATACAAAAAATAAGTCATAGCTAAATGAAAACATGACTCACTGGAATGGCAAATCAAGAAATTAATGGAGTTGGTATTACTGGACATCCAGGGGGCAATGAGAAACATTATTTCACAGAATACTTTTTCATCTTGTCATGATGACTTAAAGAAAAGAACATGAAAATCATCAGGGTGTATGCACTAACTTCTTTTGCAAAAGATTAGGAGTCAGAGAAGTTCTTGATGCAAGAATTTTAGGTCAAATAAATGCATACTTTAATAGTCAGGGATTTCAATGCAAAGGTAGGTGCAGAGGCTGATGATGAAGGTTATGATGTAAAATATGATTTAGGATTTAGAAGTGAGTGAGGTTAACATCTCCACAAGCAGACTCATAACTGTGTATTTTGCATACTTTCTTCAAGAAGATAGATAGGAGGGTCTGGATAAGGTGAATACCAAATACCATTATAGCAAAGGAAAAAATTGCTTATGTTCTAAAAGATCAGTTACCAATGTGGGAGTTTCTGAATCCACTGTTTATGTAGACTTAGACTTGTGAGGACAAACATGAAAATAAATACCAAGCTAGATGAAAGCAAAAGTGAGAAGATAATGGCATACAGTTCAGGTAAATTCTAACTCATTTAAATAGTGTAGTAAGACAAAAAAAAAGGAGTGGGGGGAATAGTTAAAAGAACAGACATTTGCATTCACTGTGGGCATTTCCCAAGGAATTTTAACCAACCTAAATAAGTCACAAGAATGAAGAATTCACAAAGAGTTAAAAAAAACTGCCTCAATCAGCAGTACTCTCTCTCTATGCCAAGCAGAGCGATATGGAGACCATGGGCAGCACAATTTAAGAATACGAACTCAATTTTTAAAATCTCATGAAGAAAGATGGTGGAAGATTATGAGCCATACACTTCACAGAGCAATGAGAACCATTTGGAGGGGAAACCATGTTTTAAAGAGGCTGGTGAGAGACACAATTAAGCCAGATCATCCTAAAGGCAAGAATGAAAGGAGAAAAAGGAACAAGACCAAAAAATGGAAAAGATCTGTGAAAATTTTCATAGTAAATCTTGTTCTCCATGAATTTCATTGGAGTGACCACTTTTGGAATCTTAACATCTTAGTCCTCAGTGTGCTACATGAGGATGTAGAAATGGTTCTAAAGAAACAGAAATGCTCAGAGCAGCTGGACTGATCTAAGTATGCACAGAGGCAGTCTGTATTGGAAGCAACATATTTGTGAATTCATTAAGAGACTGATTCTTTAGAGCTCTGAAAGAAGGTAGGATACCAAATGCTTAGGGAAAAAAATAGACCTTTTATTTACTGAAAAAAAGGTCATCAAGGAAAAAAAATACCTACTGATCCACATACCTATCTTTTCATTTCTAGAAAATCTTTATGAAAATGATCTGTACACTGCTTGAGGTCATATTTGATGGAGGATTGGAATAAAAACTGGCAGGCTTTCATGAATGATATTCTATACCAGAGTCACATAATTGACTGAAAGGTGTGAAAAGTACAAGATTTCACTATGCTTATTGATGACTATTTTAAAAAAATCTAAACCCCAAATTAAATTGATTTAGTAGAGCAAAATGCCACCTAAAAGCTCTCCTCCAATAAGCTATTTCATATGCATATGCCAAAATCACGCAATATTCCTTGAGATATGTGACAACCTAAATAATTGTGTTTGCTCTTCAGAGTATTAACATCAAGAGAGGCACAAAAGCAGGAAGACATATGCTTGTCAAAGATGTTTCCACTGACTTGGAAGCTATCTAGCACAGAGTCCAAATAGAAACAGAATTTCCCATAGATGGTGAGGTCCTTCAGATGTTATTGTCTGCAGATCACATTGTGTTAATGCCATCAAATCCCCAAACTCTACAGAGATTCCTCAATGAGACGCATACTCAAAGACTCCTATCCACAAAGGGGGAAAAACAAACAAACAAGTAGATAAAGAATACTTATTATTTGGCCATGATATGTAGTTGAAAACTGCCTGTAAAAATTTTGTCCATAAGTACATACATTTTGGACAAGCAGTGCAGATGAACAGTGAACTTGGTCTAGAATTAAAGAGGACTGGGTTAGATTGCTTCTGGGAAACTACATCATGCTTTTAATGACCTAAACTTTCTTTCCTGAACAAAGGTTGATCTTTTTAACAATGACACTCTTCTGGTGGTAGCAAGTCATGGAAAATATACTCCCCAAGGAATTAAAATTGAGTGCCACCCAGAGTTCAGTGGAGAGGTAGTGTGAATAGACTGCAACACATTACTGACTGAGCAGGGAATGTGGTGCAAGGGATATCATCTGGGATATATGTAACTGAAAAAGGACGCAGGCTTATTGTGTAATGAGAGCAAGGGGGTAACTGATAGCCCGTATGCTCCTTCAGTATCCATGCAATGTTAAGACATCTAGAGGAAAGTAGTCAGTAAATTGGGTGACCCTCCTAATTCCTTCTGGAGAATTTATGGGAGGAAATGGAGAAAAGCACACAGGCTAAAAATAAGGTGTGGGTAGTTTGAGATCTACATCAATCATATTGCAGAGGTTTGGAATTGGAAGTAATGACATTCTTTCTATTTTGTCAAGTCTGAGTGGAAAGATAGGACTTGTATCATTACCAGGTAGGGCAGGGGTAGTAGAGATTAGCGGAGGCAGCATGGAAGAAGTTGTATTTGAGCTGGACATTCAAGGATGGTCTAACTTTGGGAAAAGAGAGAACAGAATATATTAGAGCCATATGGAAAGGAGTGAACTAAGGCAGAGACATGAAAAATCAAGTTATGTTCAGGAGATAGGTGATGGGAACATAATTTGAATTTTATTTGGTAGACAATAAGGAGCTACTAAAGATGTTTGAACCATAGAAAAGTTTATCTGATGGGGTGTGATGGATGTTTTATAAAATGGAAAAGTGAGAAATGGGAAGATCTACTAGTAGATTGCTGCATTACCTCAGATGATTGGTAATGAGGATTTGTGTTAGGATAGCAGTGGGAAAAGAGTAGAGAGGACAGATGTGGGAGGTATTACAGACTTAGAATCAATTGAAAACTGAGAAGAGCAGAGATGACAATAAAACTCATGGGATACTATATGAATGATAATTCCATTGGCACAGAGGGGCAGAAAGTAGAACAGATTCTGGTGGGGAAGATATTAAGCTTATTTGGGGACATATTCAGTTTAAAGTATTAATATGCACAGCAATCTGTGACTCAAAGGATAGGTCAGTTCTGGAGACATAGATTTGAGAGTCATCTGTGAGAGGAAATCTTTGAGCCCATGGGGAAGAATGAGATTTCCAAGGGATAGGAGGTAGGGAAAGAGAAAAAAGAAAGCCAAGTATAGACCTTGGGAAAACCTAACTTAAGGAGTTGGAAAGGGAATGAAGAGCTCAGTGAAGGAGATAGAAAAGTAGTCATTATTGAGGTAGGAGAAGAAGTAGTAGAATGTGGTAAATAAGGTAAAAGAGAAAAGAATATCCAGAATGAAGGGATGATTACTATTGTCAAATCCTTCATCAAGAGTAAGGGAGATGATGAATGAAAAAACCCCCACCTGGAACAAAAAACTGCCTAGTAGGAGAGTATGTATGTTGGGGAAGTGGAAGGATCGGGTAAAGACAACTTCCTTAAAACTTTAGTCAGTAAAGGCAATGTCAGGGATGGGATGGTAGCTAATGGGGCAGAGGAGTCAAAGGAAAGGTTTTTTGGGAGGCTGTTGTTGGAGAGAATTGAGTATGTTTTACAGATAGATGGAAAAGAGTCAGTTGGGGAGATACAGAGATTGAAGATGTATGAAAGAGAATGGATAATTCTGGAGCAAGGTTCTGGAAGAGGCATTAGGGGTTCAAATCACAGGAAGGTACAGGGAGAGGAATTAGCCCTGACAAAGAGTAGGGATACCTATGTTTTGAGATAAGAAAGGAAGGAAGAGAGACAGGGTGAAAATACTTAGAAATTTTAGCTGTGGAGGGAATTTGAAAGGGCTTCCATCTAATATTCTCGATCTTCTCAGTGGAATAGGAGGCTAAATATTAGGGGTGGGGGTTACATTTGTAACCTCAAGAAAAGGAAAGGTTTAGTTCAATTGCATTGAGGAATGAGACAAAGAGTCAAAGATGAGAGTAGTGAGTTGATCACTCACTGGAAGTGGATGAAACCAGCTTGATTTCATTATATTTTTTTTCATTTTATTTCATTCCATTTTTCTAGTGGCACTCAACAGTCTGGGATAATGAGTGGAAAAACTGAATGATAGGTCAAAAAAGCCTGGATGATTGAAATCAACAGATAATTCCCTAACACTTCTTTTTGCCATTCCCAACATGTGATTTCATCAGTGTAGGGATTTTTCAATGAGGAAACCTCTTTTATTCAGATTACCAGCTGTTCTGTAAGTTAGTCTTAGAAACTAGTCCACTAAGAGCTTAAATATCCTGCCCAGGGTTATACAGTCAGTATGTGTTACAGGTAGGACTTGAATACAGATCTTCCTGACTAGGTGTTAGCTTCTTCAGTCACTTATGCCAGGTTCCCCCTGCCCCCACCATGTATGGACTTTTGCCATCAGTTTCTAACATAATTGAAGATATAAGTATCCATTGAATTTAATTGAACCTCTTCCTCCCACAGCATTTCACAATGAGGGTCAAAATATATTGGCCTCAGTTTGAGTTTTTTCCTTTCCTTGTCTTTGACTTGGTGGAGGGATGAAAATTAAATATCATTTAGATGGTGGAAGGAAGGACACAATGATGGAGGAAAAAGAAAAGAAGTCAAAAGCTTGAATAATGCATAGATAGTCTCATTTACCCTGGATTAATTAAGAGGGTACTGTACATGATATCTGGACTGATGCCATAGAAATTTCTCCTCTATAAATTCCTTTTCCCTCTCAACTTTGGACATTTTTTTTTATAACCATGGATATGATGCACGAACATAGTAGGATAACTCATAAGTATATTAAAGAAATGTATAGCAAGTGCTATCATTGAGCATGAACCTTTTTCTGAAACAAATATGGTGGATACATTCTATATGTGGGAGATGTCAGTAGATAATTATGACAAATGTCTACTGTGCTACTAAGAATATAGACTGGTGACCTAAAAAATAAATCAGATCAAGAATATTGAGAATTATGGGAAGATTTACATAAAGCAAAGCAAACAGAAACAGGAAAACATCATAGACAATGTCTATGACAATGTAAGCAGAAAGAATAACAGCAAAAATTGATATCGAATGCTGTGTAATTAAAATCACCAAGATTGACTCCAAAAAAGAGATATGAAAATGAAGGTCGTACTTGTTGTGGCTGTGGGCTGGGGGTGTGAAGCATTACATATAATTGGTTGATGTAGTCTAAGCTAGTTTTATTGCACTTTGTTTCTTCTTTGTTATATAAATGGAGACACTTGATTGGGGGGGGGAATATGATGAGAAATTAAGGTGGTATAAAAAAACCATTAACAATTTAAAAATAAATAAATAGTATTTCTGATAAAGATAGTACTTGGACCAGAAAGGTGATGGTTCAGAATTTTAAAAAGCCTTGGGACACCAGTTCTTCTCTCTTCTTCCTTTTGACTCATCGATTGTCCCTCCCTTTACTTCAGGGTGAATATGAAGGTCCTGAAGCTGACATGAATGACAGAAAGGTAAGTCTGCTCTACAGACAAGGCTATATAGACTTAGGATGGTGTACCGTATGCCCATGAGAACAATGAGGGACTGGAGAACTGGGAGGAAATAAAGAGGTGAGACATTCACCCTGAGTGTTGAAAATTTCCATGTGGAAACTCCCTCTACCAAAACTGATCAGCAGCTGCTCTGTAACATACAGTCTTTAAAGAGTTTCCTGGGGGGACACTGAGATGTTGTCCTGACTGATCACTCACTCATTAATTTATTTAATTTATTTGTCCATTTATTTATTCATTTGTGTGTGTGCTTATCTATCATTCATTTATTTGTCTATCTATCTACCTTTCTATCTACCCATCGATTGGTCTATTTATCTATCTATCTATCTATCTATCTATCTATCTATCTATCTATCTATCTATCTATCTATCTATCTATCTATGCTTCCTGACTATCTTATTGAGAGCAGAACAGCTTCACACACTAGTATTCACTATTTTGCCCAGACTTTACCCCCTTGCCTTGAGGATTGGTCTTTCCAGAAGAGAAAATAATGCACTAAGATAAATATTGGAAATTAGGACCCAAGTCTTCCCTTTCTAGCTCTTCCACATTCTCCATACATGACTAGTAACTTTATCTGGGCTGTAAGCTCCTTGAAGGCAGGGATTCTATAATCTGTAAAATGCCTTGTCCAGAACATTGAATATAGCAAACGGTCATAAGTATCCTGTCAGATAGTTGGAAGGGACCTTTGAGGCCAGTGAATCTGATTTCCTCACTTTACATGTGAGGAAACTGAGATAAAAAGTGACATTCAAAATCATGCAACTAGTACCTGTATGATCAGGATTTGAATACAAATCTTCTTAAGTCCTTAAATGCCTTGATATAGGAATCATTAAAAATTATTCTCTAGGCTTTAGTTCCTCCCTCTGTGCACTGGAACCCTCTGTCTGCACCACAGGACCTTCAGAGGAGAACAGCTATGTATTTCCCCAGGTATTGATTTCTCCTGTGTGTTAGGGCTTTGAAATGAAAAGCATGACCTTTAACTACCATTTAAAATGTGCTGTTTTAAGATGGAAGGGAAGAATGCTCTCTTCAGGCTGTCTGTGGCTCTGAAGGAACCTTTCAAGTTCCTTATGCTTTTTAAAAATTATTCTTCTCATCTGAATGTGCAGGGATATATAGTGTAGCCACTACTTAGAAATGAGGAAAAGCTTGGTAAAGGTCATCTGGGGACTTTTATAGTGGGGATGTCTTGTTGAGGAGTTGGACTAGATGTAGCAGAAGTCTCTCCTGAATTTGGAATTCAGTGATTCTGGGACTCACGAATTAGGAGGAAAGGGGCCTCTTTAAAAAGATACCTTCAACTCAAGAGGAAACATGCTACTCCTCCTCCGCCCGACAAGTGATGGACTCACACTGAGTGTAGAGACATGCATATACACACATGCATGTGTGTCTTTCTCTGTATACACACATATGTGTACATGTACACATATGTATATACAGTACATGTTTGTGCGTGTATTTATGTTCATCTCTCTTGCTCTATGTTTCTGTCTCTCTAACAGCAGTCAATGGGGAAATTTGTTTTGCTTGGTGTTATACATGTTTGTTTTTCACTTTTTTCAATGGGGAGGAGGAAAAGGTAGATTTTTGTTAATTGAAAAATATAAAATTTAATAATAATAGTAATAAAAGAAGATACCATCACTTTCAGGCACAAAACTCCCCAAAAGGAACATGAAGCCTTGGTGCGCAGGGCAGAACTCCTTGTTGTCTATTGAGAGTCCCTCCCTTACGCTTTCTAGGGTTATGGAGGAAGCTGCTATAGCTTTCCACCTTTGGACTGGCCTATCTTGCAGCAGCTCAACAGTAGCTTCTTACAGATATCTTCCTACTTAATTTTGTGGGGACCTCCCAACATAACCAATCGGAGAGGGGGAGGGTGAATCGGCTAATGGGTGGGCTAGAGTGGGAAGGAGGAGGAGGTGGGGCCAAGACTTCCCCACCCCCCACCTAACTCTGTTGTCTGGAAAAGCATTCATCCCCCAAGTTGCCTTTTGAATGGGTTTCTTTTTATCCTGCCTATTAGGCCTTGTTATGAAGTGTTAAGTATTAAAAACATAAAAGGTCTTTTCCAGAAATACTGCTGAGATTGCTTACACATGTCCCCTCACTGCTGGCCCAGGGAATGTGCTGTAGTATTTCCTTGTCTTAACCTCATCTGTTTTCTATCTGATGCTAATAGCCTCGGTGTTTAATTTCCTGAAAAGTCCCGGATCAGATTTAAAGGGAAAGAAAAGGGAAAGAGGGAAACATTTCTATACTCCTCTTTCCCTATCCCATCTCACCTCTCTCATAGCAACCATTTTCTCTGTCTTCTCACTCTTTACATTTATGTTCTTCCCCTTTAAATGATGGTTATAACTCTCTCACTTTATTTAGAGCTTCCCTCCTGAATATTAGTGACCTGAACCTGTCTGAGGTTCTGTTCCTCACATTTGTTGGTGAAAAATTATTTAGCTTCTCAGAAGTCAAATTCAGTCAGGCTTCAGTTATCAGGCCTAGGAGAGGAGAGGCAGGGCTTGAATAATCCAAAACAACAGATAATACCTAAATTGCTTATGTTTGACTTTGGAAATGATTTCAAAAACTGGTAAACCTGCTTTCCTAAAGAGAGCTTATTTAAAATAATATTTAAGATGCCATAAACCATCTAGTGATTATGGGAGGAGCCTTGGGCCAAAGATAGGTGGTAGGGAAAGCCAGAAGAGGATTGAGAATTCTAAATGTATTATCTACAAAGGTTATAAAGGGTTCACTAAGGAGAGAAAGGGATCTGTTCCTGTTGATGCTGAAACTTAATTGGTATACACACACACAGGCCCACAAGACCCCATGATGTCTGAAACAAAGCCCTTTTATCCTGGCCTGGGTGGATGCTTTTTTGGAGTCTGCTTCTCCAAGGGGAGAAAGAGGAAAGTTTAAGATCAGCCCCAAACCATCATCATTCTAAGAACAATGCTCTATTCCCGGTAGTATTTCTTGGAAAGTGTGTGTTTAGCTGGGTAGAAAATAAGATTGCTAGCATAGGATTAGAAGATTTGGTGGAGGTAGGGGTTGGGGTCCCAATCTTGAGATTACTGAAATCTCCCCTTTTTCTCATTTCTTTAAAAGTACCAGTTCCTTTATAGCACCTGTGCCTTCCTTCCATTCCATAAGCAGTTGCCATGCTTTGAATGTATTTCCTCCTCCTTTCTGAATGTTTAAGTCTTTGTTATCTATTATCCAATCAACTGACTTTTAAGATGTTATAATGTGTTGGGCGCTGTATTCAGACCTGGAGATACCAAGATAAAAATTGAAACTGTTCCTGTTATCAAAGAGCTTACAGTCTATTGGGGAAAGTAGTGTGTGTAGATGTATGTGTGTATACTCATGCATGTGTATGTGTGTGTAAATATACACACATATATACACGTGTCACATATGTATACACCCTCTGAAGCATGCCCATTCTCCACACAGCTGCCAAAGAGATTTTCTAAAGTTCATGGCTGACCACTTAACTCCCTTACTCAGTAAACTCCATTGGATTAAATATGAGGTCTTTCCTTTGATGCTTTAAACTCTTCACAGTTTGGCTCTTTCCCACCTTTCCAGTCTTATTGTCCATTATTTACCCTCCTTAAACACTCCTTCTTGATGTTTCTCACAGGAAAAGCTCCATTTTCTATCTCCATGCCTTTATGTAGGCTGTCTCCTAAGCCATGAGTGCAGTCCCTTCTGTCTCTTGAGCCCTTCATGACCCAGATCAAGCAATACCTTCTGTGTGAAGGCATTTTCCCCAGATGCTAGTGCCTTCCTCCCACAAAATTAACTTGCATCTGTTTTGTACATGTTCTTTATATGAATATATTATATATAATGTATATATGCATGTACACATACCGTGTTTCCCTGATAATAAGACACTATCTTATTATTTTTTTTTGGACAGAAAAACACCAGAGGGCTTATTTTCAGGGGAGGGCTTATTTTAATGAACATTGACAGCAATTTTAATAAACAGGTAAATGTGAACAAAAAAATGTACCTTTATTCAATAAGCAAATCGCTGGGGAAGAACAGGATGATGCGCTCACTGCTGCAGCTCTGATTGGATGCAGCTCGGAGCACTGCGTGCGTTTCACGGGGGAGGGACGGCTCATACAGAGGGTACCGTAATATAGCGTGTAGCGCAGGGGATCACCTTCACTACAGTAGCAATCTCAATAGGGCTTATTTTCGGGGGCGGGCTTATTTTAGAGGAATCTTACACAGTAAGGGGAGGGCTTATTTTCGGGATAGGTCTTATTATCGGGGAAATAACGGTATATGCATTTTATCTCTACTGTTAAAATGTAAACCTCTTACAGACAAAATGTTTTAGTTTTGTCCTTGTATACTCAGTTCTGAGGACAGTGATTAGCATATAGTTGGGAATATCTAAATGCTTGTTGATTAGTTGACCTATATACAAGGGAATTTTAAGGGTAAACAGAAACAGCTAGGGGGGTTAGGAGTGGCCTCAGGTAGGTGCTGGTGCTTGAACTGAGCTTTGAAGGAAGTATTTAGATGGAGTTCAAAAGAGGAAGAAAGAAGGAATATTGATATCAGAGCATACTATAGACCCCTGAGACAGAAAAAAAAAATAATAACTGAGTTCAGGAAGCAGATCATGAGCCTAGTATGAAGTCATCTTCTGGGATTCTCTCTCTCTCTCTCTAAATAGCCAAAAGTTTGGAAACTCATTGACCTTGATTTTAAAAGAAGACTGGTGTGTCTGAAAGATCATTCTATATTTCTCCTTCTCTTCTCAGCTAAATTCCTTGAGAAAGGTGTCAACACTTCCGGCTCTACTTCTCCTTTCATTCACTACTAAACTTTTGAAATCTGGCTTCTGACCTTATCATTTAATCAGAACTACTCTCTCCAAATTTACTAAAAATCTCTTTTATACCTTTTTTCATTCCTCATCCTTCTTGGCCTGTCTGCAGCCTTTGACACTGTTGATCACACCCTTATTTTAGATATTCTTTCTTTCCTGCATTTCTGTGTCTCTGCTCTCTCCTGGGTCTTCTACATGTTTGATAGATCTTTATCCCCTTTGCTAGATTAGGTTTCACCTATTAACTCCTTTTCTTCTCTCTTTTTGCTGTTTCATTTGGTAATCCCCTTAGCTTCCATGGGTTCAATGATCTCTTTGCAGCTGATTCCGTTTTCTCTTCTGAGCTATGGTCTTGAATTACCAGCTACCTTTTAGACTTCTTGAACTGGATGTCCTACAGGCATCTCAAAACTCAGCATGTCCAAACCAGAATTTATCTTTCCCCGTAAAGCCTTCCCCATTCCTTATTTTCCTATCACCATCAAGTGCACCGCCATCTTCCTGTAATCACATTGTCATCCTTGACTTCCTCAGTCATTTGCCTTATATATTAAATCTATTGCCAAGTCTTGTGTAACATCTCTTGAATATGTCCCCTTTTTCTGCTACCATCCTGGTGCAGGCCTCCACTGTCTCACACCTGGACTATTGCAATAACTCTTATTGGTTTTCCGCATCCAGCCTCTCCCCACTTCAATCCATCCTTCACTCAACTGCCAGTGATTTTCCTAAATCACAGGTCTAACCATGCCACACCCCTACTCAATAAAGTTCCAGTAGTATCCTGTTACTTCCAGAGCCAAATGGAAAGTGTTCTGTGTGGCATATAATGCTCTTTACAACTCAGCCCTTTCCTAACTTTCCAGCCTTCTTTATCCTTCACTCCCCTCCATGTATTCAACCATACAGCTATATAGGCCTGTTTGCTACTCCTAGAACAGGGCACCACATCTCCCAACTCTGCCTTTTCATTGGCTGTTCTCTCTCCTATCTTCCCTGTCCTCTTTCAAGATAGTTCAAATTCCATCTTTTGTGGGAGTCTGCTTCTAGCATCTTTACCACTTGTGTCTTCTCTTTGACATTACCTTCCACCCACAATGTGTATCTCTTGCATAGAAATAATTATGTGTGTGTCTTCTCCCCCATTAGAACAAGAGGTCCTTATTCTAAAAGAATAGAACCTTTGCTTATGTATCTCCAGCACTTAGAACAGTGCTTAGTATATATTAAATGTTTTAAAAAATGTAAGTGACCAACAGATTTAGGAGTTGGAAGCAATGAGAGGTATTGAGGATAAATATGGCAGTATGGCATAATTCTGTGAGGATAGTGTCAGGATTTATTGAAGCTGACTAGGACTTCGAAGGATACTATTATTTTTATTGTGTGAAAAAGAATAAAGAACAAAGGTTGCTGCTTCTAGAGGATGGTGTAATGGTAACTAAAGACAGAAAAAAGGATTATTCATCTTTTTCTTTGCTTCCATTTTCTCTGGCAAGGGGAATAATCTTTGGACTGGTAATAAATGAAGAAAAATGGTTGATGGTAGATTGGAAATTGATGCCAAAGATAACTAGTGAGTTTGTAAAATAAATAAGTAAGTAAATAAATAAATACATCATCTTGCTACTCTTAATGAGTTCAAGTCATCAGTTCTAGAAGAAATATATCCCAGTCTACTGAAAGACTAGTGAAATATGATTCTTGAGTCACTACCAATGATCTTTGAAAGACTGGTGTCTTAGGATGGAGAAGATAAATGTCTCAGTTTTCAAAAATGGAAAGAGAGTAGAGTCCATAAACCATAGGTTACTAACATAGACTTCATTTCTTGGCAAAAATTCCACACTATATTAATAGAGAGATGGACATCTAGCAAAGAAAGTGGCTGGATGATAATGGGGCAGCATGTCTCCATCAAGTGCAGTTCTTGCCAGACTAACATTATTTCATTCTTTGACATAATTAGTAGATTGGTTAGTCAGGGAGACGTTATAGATATAGTTTATCTGAATTCAGGAAAGCATTTGAAAAAAGCTTTCATGTTATCTTTGTGAAAAATATGGAGAAATGAGGGCTAGATAATGACAGAGTTAAATGCATTCAGTCACTGACAATTCACTGTAAACTAGGAAGGGCGTGTCCAATAGAATCAACCAGGGATTTGTTGTTGGGTCTGTGCTGTTTATA
Source organism: Petaurus breviceps papuanus (assembly GCF_028583685.1). NCBI lineage: Eukaryota > Metazoa > Chordata > Mammalia > Diprotodontia > Petauridae > Petaurus > Petaurus breviceps. Next base: position 875,130 of record NW_027186502.1, read on the forward strand.
AATTTCATGCCTGATTCTTGGTTTTGAACACATCACCTTTATGAATGGTGGGCATGATAGCAATTCATTTTTAAAATATCCAGCAGTTGTAATGGATTACAAGTTTGATATGACTCAAAGCCAAGATAGAGCAGGGACCTCCACCCCCCCCCCCCCCCCATACTTTAATCTTAGCCTGCTTTGAAAGGCACTGACTAGGGATGTAAGTGTCCTACTCTACTCTTCCCTGGCCAGACCCCAAATGCAGTATTGTGCCTGTTCTGGGCAATGCATCTTAGGAAAGTTTGATAATCTGAGGAGTGTCAGAGAAGGATGACAAGGATGGCTAAGGACTCTGAGACCAAGACAGATAAGAATTGGTTGAAGAGTTGCATCTGTTTAGCCTGGAGGGGAAAAGACTTGGGGGAGATAATGATTGCATGGATAAATGTCATGTGGAAGGGGGATTAGGCTTGTTCTGCTTGGAACCCAAAGAGGGTGGAAGTTATAAAGAGGCAGAGCTTGGCTTGATGTAAGGAAAAACTTCCTAACAACTGGAGCAATTCAAAAGTTGCTATGAGAGGCAGTGGGCTTCTTCTCTATAAGTACTGGAGCAAAGGCTGGTTGAACCCTTCGCTGTGTTATTTAGAGCCTCATTGGAGTAGGTCTCCCTTCCAGTTATGAGATTCTGTGATTGAGTGGTTAATTCTTACCGAGTCCATTTTACTGACTATCCATTCCCTTCAGTTGCATTAAATATCAGGTATTCTTAAATAAAGGGATTATATGAAGGGGCACTTTAAATTCCTAATGAAGAAGAAAAGGTGAACCCCACAAAGCACAAGGCAAATGATTTTGTTTTCATTAGGATTTTTGTAGTAGAAGAGCACTTTGGAGTCAGAAAACTGGGTTCATCTCCTTGGCTTGCCCTGTGTGGGTAACCAGCTGTGTGACCTTGGGCAAGTCATTTAACTTGTTTTGATCCTAGTTTCCTTATATATAAAATAAGGACTGGACTGAGATGATCTCTAAGTTCCTTTCCAGTGCTAACATTCTATGATGTTATAGCTTGTAGCCATGTAGTGTTCTATGGCATCACCATAGGAAATAGAGATTTGGGTTGGGCACAAGGAAGAACTTCTTGACTCTAAGACCCTAAGAGTTTTTGAGATATGCAAGAAGGTTACAGAGTTGGGGGAGGTAAAGTTACTACTTCACACAGGGAATTCTCTGGCTTTTTTGTGGGTGTATACCAATTTAATTCATTAAGTATTATTTGTCGTCTGCCGGTCTCTGCCAGCTGCCTTCTATTCCTGTGGACTCCCCTGGGCCCCAAGATCAAATTCTAAGCCTGATTCTAGGCAGGTCTGGCAAGTCCCTGCGAATGGCATTTCCTGTCTGCTTTGGTATAGTCTGAGTGACTCAGCTCCATTTGGGAACAGGCAACCTCATTACCCTCTTGCAGACCAATTAAGAAGAGGATCCCTCTCCTCTGAGGAAGAGGGTGGAAGAAGATAGGGCTATCCCTGCCTCAAAGCCTGGGCAATGGGGGAGGGGCAGGCAACCTGGGTATTGGAAGAACACTTCCTCTTCTTCCTTCCATAGGGAATAGTGATTGAGCTATCCTTCCATTAAGTGCTTAAAGGTTCACAGTTAACTCTGTCAGATGGATGTATAGCCCCCAAATACTGACCCATTTTTTATAGGGAGAAACAGAGGCATAGTATTTGATGAAATGGAAAAAAAAACTGGTCAGGATTTAAATCCTTGCCCCAGATTTTCGACTTTTTACATACTCTTAATTTCTGCAACTTACCATTACAAAGTAATGTGAGCAAAAGTAACATTGCAAACAGTCTTATAATTTTCACAGCCCCTTTCTAGCAAGATTGTAATGGATTATGGCATTTTCTTCTCAGCTTCCCTCAGAGATATGAAGAAGTAGGAATTAATTTCACAATCCCATGCCATCTCTGTCCCACTTTTATAGATGGGAAAATTGAATTCTAGACAGATAAAACTGACCTGCCCCTAAATGCCAATGGCACCAGAGCCAGGAGGAAAACTCAGGTCTCCTAATTCCAAATCTCATCTTCTGGCTATCAAATTGTCCTAGTATTTGCTTCCTTCTCAGCATGGCCATGACTGCCCTGGGATGATTTACCCTGGAAACATTCCAGAGCTGCTTGAGCTCCTAGAGTGGTTCAGGAAGCACAAGCTTCATGGAGCTATTTGTGATTTCTTGTCTTTGATGGTCCTTTCAGTCATTCTCAGTACCACATGTTTAACAGGTAAGAAAATCAAGACCTTGCTAACTTTTGGTCAGAAGATGACAGGAGGGACTTAAATTTTCAGCATAGATAATCTTAGCTTTTGGATATCATCCCTGCCTAAAGGCTGCTAGGTGGTGCAGGGATAGGGTGCCCGGAGTCAGGAAGACTCATCTTCGTGAGTTCAAATCTGGCCTCGAGTCCAAACCTTCACTTTGTACATGAGAAACCTAAGACCTGTAGAATTGTATAGGAATAAATGGCAAAGATTCGAGCCCAGGCCTTCTGACTCCAGATTCAGTGGTTCTTTCTCTCAGACCCATTGATCTCCAACGGAGCTATGCTGCATCCCCTTTCCTACACCATCTACCCTCCTTATTAGGTTATTGTTGTTCAGCTGTTCAGTCATATCCAACTCTTCATGACCATGTGGGCCATACTGTCTCTGGGCTTTTTTTAGTGAAGATACTGGAGCAGTTTGCCATTTCCTTCTCCAGGGGATTAAGGCAAACAGATGTTAAGTGACTTGCCCAGAGTTACCAGTTAGTAAATATCTGAAGTCACATCATTTGAACTCAGGTCTTCCTGACTCTAGGCCCAGTGTTCTAACCACAGCACCACCTACCCACCTCATTAGGTATTATTGAAAAGAGATTCCAGGCCTCTTATTCTGTGCTATAGACCCGTGGGCATAATTCCAGGCATTAGTATTTTGCCCAAAGCTCTTTGTGGAAGAAAGCACAGTGAGCTTCTGGGAGCCATTTGTTGTTGTTCAGTCACTTTTCAGTTATATTTGACTCTTCATGATCCCATTTGGCATTTTCTTGGCAAAGACACTGGAATGGTTTGCCATTTCCTTCTCCAACTCATTTCACAGATAAGGAAACTGAGGCAAGCAGGGTTAAGTGACCCAGGATCACTTAGTCTTTATGGTCTCAATTCCAGTCTCTAGAATCAGAATCTCACATTGCTTGGGCTGGGAGGGATTGTGAAAGTTTATCTTGTCTATCTCCTTCCCTTTGGAGAGCCCTTTATTGGACTTGTGGTCATTACTTCCATTCTATAGAGAATGTCTCCATAATTGATCACATCAGTCACTCTTGTTATAGGTCTTAGAATTTCCTCAGTTAGAGGGCCTATCTTTTTTCTGTGTTTAAACATCATATAGGGCAAGGACCACCAGCACTTTCCAGTCTTTACCTCCCTGCCCTCTGAAGAGTAGAATGGGTGGACACATCAGCTGGCCAGAGCAAGAGAAAAATGGGCAAGTGATATGTCACCATTTCAGCATATTATATCTGTTTGTGTATGCACATATATATTATATATATGTGTGTGTATTATATGTATATATGACACACAATATTATATACGTGTATGCACTATATAGGTACATGCACATACATGTATATATCTATGCATATGTATACATGTCTATATGCATGTGTGCATTATGTATTATATGTATATTCACATATGTGCAGGGGTATATGTACATTTACACACATACACATATAGGTGTGTGTATGTATGTGTCAGTGCAGGGTAATTCTATGCCTATAAGCATTTTCAGTGTGTTCTATTATCAGTAATTTCCTTGGAATCCTCCCTCTTGTTTTGAACTCTTCTATAGTTATGGTGACACAGTAGACAGATTGTTGGGCCTGGAGTCAAGAAACCTTTCTTTCTTAGTTCAAATCTAGCCTCAGGCACTTTACCTATGTGGCTCTGAGCAAGTCACTCAACCCTGTTTCCTTCGTTTCCCCATTTGTAAAATGAGCTGGAGAAGGAAATGGCAAACCACTGTACTATCTTTGCCAAGAAAACTCCAAATGAGGTCATGGGGAGTCAGACATAACTGAAAAACAACTGCATAAAATAGTTGTTGTCTCCCTCGATTATAGGGTGAAATTCTTGAGAGCAGGAACTCTCTCCTTTTTTTATTCCAGTGTTTAACATCTATCAAGGGCTTAATAAATTATTTTTCATTCATTCATTCATTGACAAAACACTTTCTTTAAGTAAGCCAAGTGGTTTCCTTCAGCTTTGGTCAAGGGTTATGGAGTACAATAAGAGAATTTTATTCATTTTGTGGATAAGAAAACAGAGAAGGGGAAGAAAGCCTATCTGAGATCACAGGATCATAGTTTAAGAGCTAGAAGTAACTTTATACATCATCCATCTATTCTGACCTCTTTATTTTATATATGAGAGAATTAAGCCTCTGTGTCTTGGAGAGCTTGTCACTTGCCCAAAGTGACACTGGAGAGCTAGCATGTCAGAACCTTGTACCTGGTTTGAGTACATTTTCTCTGACTCACGAATCTGGGACCGAAACTAGCTTACTATTTGACCTCTGACTCTTGGGCACTGTCTATTGCGATGATTGCCTTCTTGGGAAATTTTGCATTTTGATCATTAGGGTGGATGGAAGTTCTCTCCTATCCCGGCTCGTGTGGGTGGATAAAGTGAAGAAGGTTGGATTTTTGGATGGAATTGCCAGGGTATCTGGCACAAATGCCACTTGGGCCTTAAGGGAAGCAATGTCTTTCTCTTGTGACGCAGATTTACGTCCCTCTAGGCCCCATTTGACATCATTGCCATGACTGAGTACTAGTGAGACCGTGATTTGCACTTGGGAGGCAACCAAAGAAACACAGTGTTATATGAGTGAGTTGAGAAGAGAAGGAGGAACAGCTGGCCTGGGGGCCCTCTTTCTGAACTCCCTAGTATTGCAGAGTAGAGCACCTTAACTCTGATCTTGTTACTTGTGGCTTGAGGGGCTCCTCTCTGTTTCCTTTTCTATAAGGCTATTGGTTTTAGCAGGGCATGGGAGGATTTTTTTGTCAGTTCTCACAAGACATTCTGATAATATACATTCTACATTCAGGCCAGAAACTTCTTTGTTTTCATGGAAATGATACAATGCAACCAAAGGCCCTTAATAAAAGGAATGGAGTCATTTGGAACTGATACTTATTTAATAAGGCAGCTAAAAGCTATGAGTAGAGTTGTTTCTTCATTACACAATACTGGATTTCTGTATAAAGAGAAAAGCAATGCAAACAAAATAAACAACACACACACAAACCCAAACAAAGTGATTTCTCCAATTCTTTTTTTTATTAAAAAGACATGGAAATAAACTACCTGCTATAATAAATGATAAAATCATGTTAAAGTTTATTCTATGATCAAAGAACAATGACCATGTTAGGCATGAATTTCTAGGTAGATTTATATTGCATTATTAAATTACCTATTTATTGGCATGCGAGTTACAGTGCTTGTCAGTATTTTTGGAGTTAGAAAACCACATAGCATAATTGGCTGCTGGAGTTGTTATTATATGATCTTTCATATTCTTAAGCCAGACTTGAAATCATTGTTGCAAATGCCACATTAAGTCTGTGCTTTCACAGAATCAGAGAGCATTACAGTTGGAAGGAGCCTCAGACGCCACATATCTAATACTTTTTATTTAAATGATGAAGAAAATGAACCTCAGAGCGGGAAAATAATTTGCCCAAGGTCACATAGTTATTAAGTATAAGAGCCAAGACTGGAACCTGGGTCTTTCAATTCCAAGCCCAGGACTCTCCCTACTCTTTATTCTATAATTTATTCTTGCTCAGTTCATACTTCAGTCTTACCTCAATCAAGGTAGGGTAGGGGGTCATTTTATTGGAGTAGGCATTTTGTTTGACCAAAGAACTGTATAGGAAGGGGAGCTTAAAACTGGGGTAGAATCTTTCCAGAGGATGACAAAGCCTTAAGCCCCAGGCTTCTGGAATTACATACATTCCTGAGGATGAGGAGGTGACTTTGGTGACTTATTACTCATGCATACCTTCTGCTATGATATAGATATTATAATAGGAATTTTTCTGGGCCTTGTGCTTCATAGGCAATACCCCCACTTGAATACAACAGCCTTGGGAGTAGATTTGAACAGAGACCTTGATGTTGGTAATACTGGGGTTCTTAGATGAGTATACTGACTTGTTTCTTTTTTCTTTCTTTGTTTTTAAGCTCCTCTACCAAGAATGGGCACGCTATGGAGTGTTTTATAAGTTTCAACCTATTGACCTCATCAGGTAAGACCTGGACAATGGAAAGTATGGGTGGGGTTAGGCTGTGGCTGTCATAGAAGGTGGAGATGCCCAAACAAATTGACTTTTAGGCAGATTTATTACCCTGCTCTTCATTCCTTTGTCCCCTGTTCTTCCTCAGAATGGTTTGAGTAAAGTTGATGGAGGGATGGATAGAGACTGTAGAGGAGAAGAAATAATATAAATATAACCCTTGTGTCTGAATCACCCCCTTGTCATGAAGAATCTGGGGATACTCAGGAAAACTTCCCTCTTCTCTCTTTCTCTCTCTCTCTTTTTTTTTTTTTCTGTTTTTGCTTTTCGGAGTGCGGGAAGGCAGGGCAATTGGGGTTAAATGACTTGCCCAAGGTCATACAGATAGTAAATGTTAAGTGTCTGAGACTGGATCCCTCTTCTCTTAATTGTTGCCCATACCCAGATAATCTGGGAACTTCAGGATCTGACAAATTTCCAAGGATAGTCACTAGTTCCCCATATATTCATAAAGTTCAAAGTATGAACAATTTTATTTGAAAGTTAATGGGAACAGAAAGATTTTAATCCGACTATGGAAATTAACCATATTCACTAGTGAGCAAACCTCCTGGGGACCTGTATAATCTCTGTCTTATGTAATATTTCCCTAAGATTGGGAAAGCTAGGTGGTGCAGTGAATAGAGAATCGGCCCTGGAGTCAGGAGGACCTGAGTTCAAATCCAGCCTCAGATAGTTAACACTTACTATGTGACCTTGGGCAAGTCACTTAACCCCAATTGCCCTGCCTTTCCCCCTCCAAAAAAGCAAAACAAAACCAAAAACCAAAAAAAAAAATATTGCCCCAAGATTCCAACCATGCCTGCCATTTTGTTATTAATTCTATTCTCTGCCCTGCAAAGTTTTGCCATTCTCTTTAATCTATAACAGATTGTGCTCATTATGCTTTTTCAAAGACAAATTCTCCAGCTATCCTATATGGGACAAAAACATCCAGGTATATTTAAAGCTCAAAAACCCATACTTTTCTTGTTTTTAACTTTTCCTTTGAATTCAGTTCTCACTGTCCTCATTCTTTTTGGAGTCACCCAGCTACCTCCACTGTCCTCGTTTTGCTACAGAAGTTTCTTGGGGCTATATGTAGAAACATGTTCTTTACAGGTGGCATTCTGTCTCCACAGTTTGGTATAAGAGAAAGAGTTCAGGATTTGGAATTAGAGGACCTGAGTTCAAATCCTACCTTTCCTACTTATAACCTGTGTGATCTTGGAAAAGCCTTCTAGTCCCCACCATATCATGCCTGGGGTCTGATCTGACAACATCCATTCTTCTTACCTGTCTCCCTTCTTCCTTTGTCTACTCTGGAATTTCTATAGAGGAATAAGAGAGAATATAAACATCTCAGGATGCTGTTGTATTGTGCTTGTGTAAGAGGGACTAGTCTTTGTATCCACAATGCTTAGTGTTGTTCCTGGCACAGAGTAAGTGCTTGAAAAGCTTCTTGTTGTTGATGATGATGATGATATTAATGATGACAATGCTGCTACTGCTGATGGTTTTTTTTAATTTTATATTTATTTTTACTTTACATCATTCATTTCCGCAAGATTTTGAGTTACAAATTTTCTCCCCATCTTTCCCCTCCCCACCACCCCAAAACAGTGATCCCAATGTATACCCCTCCCCCCAATCTGCTCTCTCCTATATCCTCCCCCATTCCCCTTCTGACTTTCCAGTAGGGCAAGAGGGATCTCCATACCCCAGTGCCTGTATGTCTTATTTCCCAGTTGTATGTAAAAATAATAATAGTAATATTTTTTTAAACATTTGATTTTACAGCTTTGAATTCCAGATTATTTCCCTTCCTTCCTTGTTACCCACCCTTACTGGGAAGATAAGCAATTCAGTATAGGTTGTGCATGTGTAGCTATGCAAAACATTTTCCCTAGTAGATATATTGTAAGACTGACTATATTTTCCCTCCATCCTATCCCATCCTCCACTTGTTCTATTCTCTACTTTGACCCTGTCCCTTTTCAAAAGTGTGTGCTTCTAACTACCCTTCCCTCCAATCTGCCCTCCCCTTCATCATACCCCCTCTCATCCCCTTCCTCCCTACTCTCCTGTAGGGCAAGATACCCAATTTAGTGTGTTTGTCATTCCCTCCCTAAGCCAAATTCAATAAGAGTAAGGTTGACCCATTCCCTTTTGCCTTCCTATTCTTTCCCTCCATTGTAACAGTTATCCCTTGCCTCTTCAATATGAGATAATTTACCCCATTCTGTTTCTCCCCATCTCCTCTCATTATGTTCCTCTCTCACATCTCAATTTTACCTTTTAAATTTCATCCCTTCCTATTCAATTGAGCCTGTACCCTCTGTCTATGTATATCTGTACACATACTCACATATGTATTCATACACACATATACCCTCCTACATACACATATATATGTATGTATACATATATACATTTATATTCCCTTCAACTCTCCTCATACTGTGACAAGTTTCATAAGTTACAATTATTGTTTTTCCATATAGGCATGTAAATAGTTCAACTTTGATAAGTTCCTTATGATTTCTTTTCCCTGTTTACCTTCTCATGCTTCTCTTGCTTTGTATTTAAATGTCAAATTTTCTATTCAACTCTGGTTTTTTCATCAAGAATGCTTGAAAGTGGGGTGGCTAAGTGGCACAGTGAGTAAAGCACTGGCTCTGGAGTCAGGAGGACCCAAGTTTGGTTCTAGCCTCAGTCACTTAACAGCCACACAAAAAAACTAGCCGTGTAACCTTGGGCAAGTTTCTTAACCCCAATTGCCCTCCAAAAGGCAAAAAAAAGCCCAAAAAGAATGCTTGAAAGTCCTCTATTTCATTGAATGACCATATTTTCCTCTGAAACATGATACTCAGTTTTGCTGGGTAGGAGATTCTTGGTTTTAATTCTAGCTCCTTTGAACTCTGGAATATCATATACCAAACCCTTCGATCCCTCAATGTAGAAGCTGCTAGATCCCGTGTTATCCTGATTATGTTTCTATAATATTCAAATTGTTTCTTCTTGGCTGCTTGTAATATTTTCTCCTTAATCTGGAAACTCCAGAACCTGTCTACAACATTCCTAGGAGTTTTCTTTTTGGTATCTTTTTGAAGAGGTCATTGGTGAATTCTTTCAGTTTCTATTTTGCCCTCTGGGTCTAAAATATCAAGGCAATTGTCCTTGAGAATTTCTTGAAGGACGATTTCTAGGTTCTTTTTTTGATCATGGCTTTCAGGTAGTCCAATAATTTTTAAATTCTCTCTCCTGGATCTATTTTCCAGGTCAGTGGTTTTTCCAATGAGATATTTCACATCACCTTCTATTTTTTCATTTGTTTGGATCTGTTTAATAGTATCTTGATTTCTCATAAAGTCATTAGCTTCCATTTTCTCCAATCTAATTCTGAAGGAATGATTCTCTTCAGTGAGCTTTTGAAATTCTTTTTCCATCTGGCAAATTTGGCTTTTTAATGCACTCTTCTCACTGGCTTTTTGGGCCTCTTTTGCCATTTGACTTACCTTGCTCAAGGTTACATGGCTAGTTTTTTTGTGTGGATGTTAAGTGTCTGAGGCTGGAACAGAACTCAGGTCCTCCTGACTCTGGGGCTGGTGCTTTAGTCACTGCACTATCTAGCTGCCCTGAGTTAGTCTATTTTTTAAGGTGTTATTTTCTTCAGTCAGGTTGTTGAGTCTCTTTTCATGATTTTCTTGCATCATTTTCATTTCTCTTCCCAATTTTTCCTTCACTTCTCTTACTTGATTTTCAAAATCCTTCTTGAGCTACTCCATGGCCTCTAACCAGTTCATACTTTTCTTGGAAGCTTTTGGTGCAGGAGTTCTGACTTTGCTGTCTTCCTCCTGTTCCATGCTTTGATCCTTTTTGTCCCCCAAAAAAGAATCTAAAGTTGGATTGCTGTGCTTGCTTTATTTCCTTTGCTTGCTCATGTTGCCATGCAATTACTTGACTTTTGAGCTCTTTGCCACAGTAGAACTCTGCTTCCAGAGGAGAGAGCTTTGTCCCAAATTGCTGGGTTTTTCACAGCTGCCGGAGCTATTAGGTGGGTGCTGTCTCTACAGCCCCCACAAACTCTGGCTCACTGGTCACACACCTTAGTACCACTACAAAAGACTGGGATCTGGATCCAGGCAGGTTAAAGCAAGAGTGATTACCCTCTGAATGGTTGCTTAGCCCCCCTACGATCTGCAGTCTGGGAGCTCTGAAGCAGCCATGTGGAGCCAGCTGCACAGCTGCTGTACCTCCACCACTTCTTGCTCTGGGGCAGAGGCTGGACCACACCTCTGTTCCCCCCCCCCCAGTTCCAACAGAGTTCTACACTGAACTTTCACTTTTTCTTTACCATATATGGGTTGATGTTTCTGGAAACCACCAGAGCTGCTGGCGATCCACTCTCCTCAAGTCCGCAGCAGCTGCTGGTCATAGCCACCCTGAAGCTAAAACTGTGTACTCATGCGGGGCTAGGCTTGGCTCCCAGCATGCTGCGATGGACCCTTCCTGCCAGCCTACCAGGCTTCCTTCAGTGGGAAGTTTGTTTCTCTCTGTTACTTTGTGGGTTCTGCACCTCTAAAATTTATTTAGAGTCATATGTTATAGGAATTTGAGGTGGTTATGGGGAGAGCTCACGGTTTTCCAGCTTCAATGCTGCCATCTTGGCTTCCCCTTGATGATTATGATATTGATGACAATGATGATGATGATGAAAATGATAAAGGAAATATCTGGTAATCAGAATGAGACTCCTTCAGAGGGAGAATGTGATTTATTTTTGTAGATCCCATGGGAGAAGAATGTCTCATTTTTTTCTCTCTTTGGCCCAAAAGGGAAGATGGGAGAGAGGGAATAAGCAATTATTAAGTGTGTTTCAGGCACTGCACTAATCACTTTACAAATAATATCTCCTGTGATCCTCACAACAATCCTGTAAAGTAAACTCTGCCAAGTGAACAGGTCTTCTTGAAATTTTCCCATTATGTGTTTTTGGTGGTCAGTGGAATGATTTTTGTTCTGGCAGCTCCTATAGGGAAAACTCCTGCAGGCAGATTCGTAATAATGTAACCTTGCATCATGCCGTTTTGCAATATGAATATGTCAGAACTTCATCACTGGAAGTCTTCAAGCAGAGACTGGCTGACAATTTGTGGAGAAAATGCCTTCTTAAGCAGGTGTTGGAATAGATGGCAACTAAGGTCACTTTGAAGCCAGAGCCTCTGTCATTCATCAGCCAGACCCCATGTTGGGAAACTCTACATAGGCATGTTGCCTGAGATGCCTATCAGATGGTTTGCAGTAATGATTCAAGCTAGAGACGGAGTCCTGGCTGTAAACTGTCCTGGTCCATGGAACCCATTTCCCCCTATATCCCTGTTTGTCCTAATGTTCTGTTTTTGTGGAATAACAGTGTTGTTAATAATAGTTGGAATAACAGTCATGTCAGTCACATCTGACTCTTTGTGACCCCATTCATCATGTGCCAGTCCCAGAGCTAAGCACTCTACAATTATGATCTCATTTCCTGCTCACAACAACTTTGGGAGGTAGATGAAATTAGTATTCCCATTTTACAGATGGAAGGAAAAAATAAGCATTTGTACAGCTCCTATTCTTTGACAGGCATTGTGCTGAACATTTTACAAATATTATCTAATTTTATCCTCTCAATAACCCTATTATTATTCCCCCTTTACAGATGAGGAAACTGAGGCAAACAGAAATTAGGTGACTTGCCCAGGATCACACAGCTAAATGTCTGAGGAAAGACTTGAACTTAGTGGTGTTCCTTCCTCCAGGCCCAATGTTACATCCATGGTACCACTTAAATGGGCAATTAATGACTTTGGATGGAGTATTCCTATACTCCCTCTTTGGAAAGTACCTGCTGGGGTGGAACAGACAGTAGAGAGAGAGACCTAACTAACCTAGAACTGGAAAAGAAATCTGGTTGGCTTTTGTAGAGCAAATTTTGGGTTGAATCTTTTAGATTTAGGGAGTTATATTCGGTTAACAAGTATGTGATATGTGAACTTTTATTAATAATTTAATAGATTGGGGAGGCTAGGTGGCACAGTGAATAGAGCACCAGCCCTGAAGTCAGGAGGACCTGAGTTCAAATCCAACCGCAAACACTTAACACTTACTAGCCGTGTGACCTTGGGTAAGTCGCTTAACCCCAATTAACCTTCAAAAAATAAAATAAAAATAAAAAATAATTGAATAGATTTTAATAATAATTCAACAAATATTTCTTAAGCCCCTACTATATATAAATAACTATGATGACTCCTGAGGATTGGCAGATGAGAGGAGTTATTCTTATTCAATAGGCAATTAATGCTATTAGGATGAACAAATAAATTTGACCGCACACAGTTTGTTCCTTCGGCTTAAAGATGCTATTTCTATTTCCAGTGACATCTTCACCTTCCTACATCCTGTCATGAACAACCTTCATCCATATATACACACCATGGTGTCCCTTACTTCTACCTAACCCTTCTTCCCCCAAAGTTGGAAGGATGAGATATCAGGAAATGATCTTTCCTTTGCTTCTAAGTCTCTGTCCAGTAACTTCAAGCAAGGCAGGCTAGCTGAATTAGTAAGCTACCCTAAGGGAGAGTCAAGAGGCAGCTTATACCAGGCAAGTTGAACAATCACCACCACCACCAGCACTATATTGACCACCATCTATCCCTTTGGACACTGATGGAGATAGCTCAGGACTCTGGGTCCAAGGGACTTGGGAGTAACAATACCCCACCAGACCACCAAACCTGCTTCCTGCCTAGCTTCTACAGTCATAATTGAAGTAATTGTGGAAGGATAGCTCTCTTCCTCACCACTGCCACCACTGGCAGCTGGGCAAAGGAATCCTGGAACTGTTAGTCACCCAGGACCCTGGTCCACTTTCAATGCTTCCCACAAAGATATTATCCATGGGAAGCAACTCCTATGCAAAACAGACTGATTCATTGCCAACCAACTATCACAGATAGGGCAGGCAAGTCAGGCTAGCTGAAGCAATGGGGAACCCTGGGGGAGAGATAGGAGAAACCATGTACCAGGAAAGTAAACTACCTCCACCACCTTCTCCCCTCCTCTACCTCAAACCTTGATGGAGACAGCCCAGGACCCTAAACAAGGAGTCTTTGGAATAGCAATGGTTTCAGACCAGTGCCCTCAGCCCTCATTCTGGCCAGCAGCCCCTGTAGAGATGCAGACTGCCAGCTGTTTCTGCAGGTGCTGAAGGAGGGCTCTTGATATCAAAATCCTTGGCACTGTCAAATCATTCAGCAACAGAAACTGATAGGATTTTATCATAAGAAATGACATTAAAGAAGAAGCATCAGTATCTGCTTTGCTGCTGTACCCTAAAGAACATGAGATCTTTCCAATGGCTTTGTTTTGAAACCTTCCATGTATATCATCTCACCCATTAAAATGTGAGCTGAGTACAAGGATTGCCTTTTCTATTTGTATCTCCAGCCCTTACCATAGTACCGTGCATAGAGTAAGTGATTAACAAATGCTTTCTCCCTTCCTTCTTCCCTTGGGGAGCCACTTCAAGTGATATCCTGAGGATCAAGCTCTGGGCAGGCTTGCCCATGTTGGTAGCTCCAGCTGCACTTGAACATGACTGTGGCCCTCCCAATGAGGTGACTCGATGTTCAGCTGGTATTAGGTGTAGGAGCCACATCTGTTGCCCAGATCTCATGTGGATTGTTGTTCACAAAAAGAGGTTTATCATCTTATCTTCAGTCTGTATCTCATTTTGCTATATTTCTTGAAGGTGCTGTAATCAGTAAAAGGAGAGGAAAGGATAATACGGAGGAGAGGGGCTAATGCAGGTCTATGTTATACTCTTCATCCATTGGTCATTGGCATTTGTTTTTTTGGGTTACTCACTGAGTGTGGGACTTTGTCTGTGGGAGCGCTATGGTCTGTCTGTCCCTTCAACTGACTTTCTGTCCTTTGGATGTAATTGGGGGAATAGAAGATTATATTCTCCAGTGCTAAAATGTATCTTCCCTACGAGAAGGGGAAAGGGATGGAAATCCATGGGCAAGGCTCCTGATGTAAGCTGGTGCTGCCAACCTCCTAGATTGTTTTCTGAATCACACCAGTCCCTTCTTGGGCTTTGATTTCTAAATGAGGATCCCAGGCGGCCACCCTGTTTTTTTGTTCCCTCTGCCTCCTTCATTTTTAAAAAGCATAATTTTAAAAAGCTACTGACCAATATAGCCGTTCCCTTTCCCTAAGGGAGATGCAGGTGACTGGATTCAGTTTGTACTTTTTTTTTTTTGGCCACTGAAGGCAGTCACCTGCAGGTGAAGAATTTACTTTGGACTGCTGTGGACCCTTTTGTTTCTCTAGGACAGAAAGCTTGGAAGACTCTGTGTCTAGACGTGGGTCCACCCAGCTAAAGCTGTAGCCTTTAGCCATCTGTAACCCCCACCCCTTGCCTCACATTAGCTCTCACAGTCTTTGTGTATTTTGTAGATCTAAGGGCCAGAGACCAAGTAGGGAAGGATACGTCAGGCTTCTGAAATTATGACTTTGGGGGAAGGAGAGCTGTTGGGTTGGGTGGAAGTAGAAGATATTATGGTATGTGCATGGGGGAAAGGCTTATTTGTCAAGGTTCATGAGACTATCTCTGAACCTTAGTTACTTCTAGAATGAAATAAGTATTTGCAGTAGGGCAATAGGAGAAGAAGGGAGTGGGAAGGTAGGGGATGGCAGAGAGGAGTGTCAGCGGAGAAACAAGCAGAATCAGAGAAATTTAGTAAAGAAGAAAGCATAGGGCCTAGAGAGCTCATGAGGGCAAAGAAAGAGGGACCTCCTAAAGGCAGGAGAGGGAAGGGGAGATGCTGTGAGAGCAGGAACACGAAGGAGCACATGAAAAGGATGGCTGAAAAACTTAGTAAAGGCACCCAAAGATATATTCGGAAGAAGTTTGGGAGGTCCTGATTTCCATGAATTACAGGATCTATGCCACTTTAAAAAAAGTCTTTTGTACTATAAACAAAAGCTGAAGGAAGTCTGAATGGAATTAAAAAAATATATTTCTAATGTTCCCTAGAAAGAAAGATTCTCTCCCAACTACTCCATACATTAAGTAATAGTGTGCCTCATTTGGAATGAGATGTCTTGGTGGTGAGAACCCCTCCTGTCATTTATTTAGCCACACAACTTTCCAGCTGTCAAATTCTGTAACTTTCATTCTGTCCCTCCTAAGTTGATGCTGGAATGGGTGATTTACCTCCTAACCCTTTCTCCTGACCTTGCCTTTCCCTATCATTTCCTGCCAGATACCCAGCTATGGAGGGAACAAGTCAGGTCAGGGATCAAAGTGGCCCAGAATTGTATCTCCAGGTCTCCAATCAGTCAATAAGCATTTGTTCATTTTCTACTATGTTCCCGTCACTGGGCATCCAAATATAAAGACTGGGGGTCAGGACAATGTGTGAAAATGAGAGACAAACAGAACAGTTTGCATTAGATCCTAGAGGAATTTGGCAGCCACTGAAATTTACTGAAGAGAAGAGGGATGTGGTCAGACCTGCACCAAAGGAAGTGGCAGCTGCGGACAACAGACTGGAGTGGGAGAGATTTGAGGCAGGAAAACCAATTAGGAGGTTATGGCAAGAGTCCAGGTGAGAGTCAGTGAAGGCTTGAAGTAAGGTGGTGGCTAGATAAATAGATAGAAGAGGGTGAATATGGGAGATGTCCTGAAGTAAGAATTGACAAGACTTAGCAACTGATTGATATGGAGTGAGTACAAGTAAGGAGGTGAGAATGACCTGGTGTTGTGAATTTGGTCCATTTCGAAGATGGTGATTCTTAGGAAAGAAACAGACAAGTTCAGAAAAAAATGATGTGTTTTGGGTAAAAGATGATGAGTTCTTTTTTTGGTTTTGTTGAGTTTTATGTTCATGTTAAGTATTGTGGGACATCCAGTTTGAGGTGTCTGGCTGGTGATATTGAACTATATAATATAGACACAGGAGTCATCTGCATAGCATTGATAATTCCAAAGGAGATGATGAGGTACGTTCTTAATTGAGACTCCTGAGAGTAAAGAGAAGAGAATTTAGGACAAAACCTTGGGGGACTCCTACAGTTAGAGGGTGTGATAAGGATGAAGAACCAATAGAGGAGACCAAAGAAGGTTTTTCTTGAGTCCTACCATATTTATTCTTGCCTCTTCAATGGTAGGATTCCCATCCTCGGCCCCTGGAGACCTTAGAGTCAAAAGATGTGATTTTTGCCTCTTCCCAAGATGTTAGCAACATCTTTATTGTGGGTGTTAAAATACCACCATAAACAGAATCAATATTGTAATTAAAACTAAGTCCCTTCTTAAGGATCCCTCAGCTCCCAGGAGTGTGTTGGCTGTCCTAAATCTGCCTGAATAGTTTGCCTCTTATCTCCAGGACTCCCCTCTGAATCCATCTTCCTCAGCCAACCACTGACAGAAACATTTTCAAATGTTTTTAAATTAAATAATTAAGAAGTGGGGAGGGGGAATCTTGCTTCTATTTTAAAAGGTCCATTTCTAACCACCTTACTTCTCCTGCTGGTTAAGACCTAGCTCAAGCTCTGTTGTGGTGATAATAGGTGTTTCATAGATGATTGTTGATTGATGGTTTGATAGACGATTGATCATAGACATTAGAGTTAAAAGGGAACTTATAAATTATCCAGTACAACCCTTTGATTTTACAGATGAGGAAACTGCCTTCAGTGTGGCTTTCATTACAATAAATTTACCTGATTTTAAAACTCTTATCTGGAGGACAAAGGCAACAAAGGAGTTAACCCTGCTTGCCTGTCCTCCCCAGCTGGTTGCACTCTTAACTAATGCCCAGCAGGTTGCACTGTTAGACTGTGGATTTCTTCCTCCCCAGTCCTACTTCCTCCCTGTTCAAGGACTCCCTAGGCTGGGATATTCCCTTGGCTTTGGAAACTTCACCTCAGTATGTAAATCCAATCTGTGTACACTGTGCAGTGGAGATGGCTTGGTTCCCCAGGAGAACTCCAGGTGTCTGGGTACAGCTCAACCTCTAGTGATTCCCCATGGAAACTTCCAACCAACATTTGCCTGAGAGAGATGAAGATTATAGCTCAGAAAACATGGAGGGAAGCTCCCCTGTGAATCTCCTTCTCACTGCCTCGTGGGCTGCTAAAGGGTTTTGTTTAGTACCTCCATGGATTTGACCAGGCTGATTCTATGAAGAGACAGATTTTGTGTTAGCTTAGTTCTTGTTCCTCCACACTCGTTAGTCTGATGCAGAAATTTGTCCAATATCATGATAACTGAGGTTAGAAAGAATATTACCTGGATCTGTAGAGGATGTAGCTTCAAATGCCTTTGTGACTTCAGGCAAGTTTCTGGGCCTTAGTTTCACGTTTATATAAAATGTGGAGGATGGATCAGACAACCTCTAAGGTCATACTGAGCTCTGAATCCTGTGATACTGTGATCCTGTAATGTGTCGCTGGAGATACTTCAAAGCAACATAAAATATAAAAACTTTGTCTTTATCTTACTCTGTAGCAGAGGTAGGGAACCTGTGGCATTAAGGCCACAGGGGGCCTTCTAGGTCTTTGGTGGCAATCTTTTGACTGAGTCCAAGTTTTACAGAATAAATCCTTTTATTAAGGGGAATTGTTTTGTAAAGTTTGGATTCAGTCAAAGGGCTGCACTTGAGGACCTAGTGGGCCACAGGTGACCTTGAGGCCACAGGTTCCCCACCCCTTCCCTGTAGGATTTCTTTAAGTTGCAAAATTGTTTTTTCCTGATTATATTTTGTTGAAATCATTATAAGAATGAGTTTATATTCTCTGAGTACCTCATATCTGAGAGTACTGTGAGGTGAGAGGAGGTCAGGAAGCAAGAAAAATCTAGAAGGATGCAAAAGAGAAGGAAAATTAGCTCCAATGTCAGGAACTTGTAACTTCCAACAGACATAAGTGTGACTGAGAAAATAGGTAAAAAGAAAGCTGTACCAAGCACAAAAGCTATTGATAAAATAGTTGATTATTGGAAAATTTTTGGTTTTCTGTGTGTTCAAGACCTTGGAACTTAGCTTTCCTAACCATATTAACCACACATGTGACTTGGAGAAAAAGATACAAACACAGACATGTGAGGTAACTCTCTGGGGAACAGAAGATCCCAGCAGATGCACCCTTCCACCTTGAAAGTGATCTTACCTGGTATTTTACTTAGAAAAATAAACTTTATCAGAAAATTTTATTTAGAAAAATAAAAAGGGTCTCTCCTCCACTCACCTCAGTAAGCAGCAATGTAATGGGCTAACCTCAAATATCAACTCAAAGGTCTGGTGTCTGTCTAGTTTTATCTGCTGCTTATAGCAGCCTCAGAGTAGGAGAGAGACAGATATAGTTGCCAGGATTCTTTCCCAAGGCTACTGAGTTGCCCAGAGTTTCTCTGGGTGGTAAGAATTGGAGTAAAGCATATTTTTCAGATAATGTAAACAAAGCGTGCAATTCATATACAGATAATGCACTAATGCACAGGTCAAAGCTCAAAGACCGATCCAGGTCAGGTCAGATGTGTTGCTTATTTCTGTTTCTGCAGAGGTCACCTCCCAGTCTACTCTGCCTCAAAGATGAGACTCAAACCTTCAGGTCATGTGGGCAAATATCACCAAGGCCTCTGTTCTCTGCTTGTAGGAACTGTTAGGTCGGGGGACTTTCAGACCTTGCTGCAACAACTCTCCCATTCTGTCCGGGCTCCATCAGACCACACAGATGATGAAAGAGAATGCTCAGAACAGGAGGTACTTTCCTGAGCACCACTTCCTGAGGGGTGAAGGGAAGTGTGGGTCATTTGACTCCTCAGCTCTCCCGCTTCTCCATTTGAAACCCTCTGCCAGGGTGATGTAGAGAGGAAGGCCACAGTTATCACTCTTGAAAATTCTACCCTGGGGTCTAGCATCATTATTTCCCCCGCTAGACCTTGCCCTCTTCCAAGCTTCCTTACTTCTGTCAGACCACCATCCTTCCAGGCCCTCAGGTGTATTACCTTTGAATATCATCCTTGACTTCTCACTTTCCCTCACCCCACGTGTTCAGTCAGTTGCCAAATCTTCCCATTTCTCCCTTCATACCACACCTTGTATCTGACCCCCTTCTCTCCTCCCACCCACCTTAGTTCAGGCCCTCATCACCTCTCACCTAGATTATTGCAAGTCTCCGAATTGGTCTCCCTGCCTTAAGTCTCTCTCCACTCAAGCGCATCCTACACATGGCTGCCAAAGTAATTTAAGTGCACATGTGACCATGTGACTCCCCTACTAGATCACGATCACCTCCACTGACTTCTAATGGCCTCTAAAATAAAAGGCAAACTCCATTCAACTTTTAAATCCTATACAAATATCCTATATATATATATCCTATATACAATCCTATACATATATCCTATATAAATCCTATACAAACCTGTCTTCTCAGCTACATTGGATATCACACCCCCTTCTGCACTTTGTAGTTCAACCCAAGTAGTCTTTCCCAGTTCCTCATAGACCATAGCCCATCTCCTTTGCCCAGGCTATCTCCCAAAGTTGGAATGCATTCCTTACTTACCTCTGGCACACAGACTCCCTCTCTTCCTTTATGATACAGCTCAGGCACAATCTTCTGCATTAAGCCTTTCCCAAAGCTGTCAACTGTTAGTACCCTCTCTCCCAAACCACCTTGTAATGAACTAATTGGTCCTCTATATGTATACACACATATATGTTTATACACATAAATATATGTTTACATACATATTTACATAAATTCATGTATATATACAAACAACATATAAAATATAGAATGTGTATATATTAATATTTGTGTATGTATATATATCTCTGTGTGTATGAATGTAACAAACATATTGTCTTTCCCATTAGACTGTAAGCTCATTGAGAATAGGCACTATTTCATTTTTTGCATTTGTATTTCCAGTGCTTAACACCAGTGTCTGATATGTAGCAGGAACTTAATAAATGCTTATTGACTGATTGATCATGGGAATTTGCTCAGCTTTCCCTGGTCAGAAATTGTTATACTTTTGTTGGAAGAGCCAAAGATTCCAGGGTCCAACTCTTACAGACTTCTTTATATCTCTATCTTTTTCTTCTCCATTCTCCTCTAACATGACACCCTCCAGTTTCTTCCAAGAAAAGCTTAAGTTGCCTCAGTCATAACCCCAGTGGAACATTTAAGTATACAGGTGCCATTTTGAGATATTCCATTTGGAAGCCTCATCCCCCCAAACACAATTACTTATGATTCATTGATGGAAATGTCGGAGCTCAAAGATTGCATAGGTGGGGGTATATCTAGCAAGTGCCTTTCTTCATTTTTTTTCTCCCAGCAGCTCCTACCCAGCTCCTACCTATAAAATGATGTTGCCTCAGGTTGATTCTTTCTTTTTTTTGGAGGGGGGAAGGCAAGGCAATTGGGGTTAAGTGACTTGCCCAAGGTCACACATCTAGTTAAGTGTCAAGTGTCTGAAACAGGATTTGAGCTCAAGTCTTCCTAACTCCAGGGCCGGTGCTCTATTCACTGCACCACCTGGCTGCCCTGGTATTTTTTTTTTTTTTTAGATTGTGAAAGACTTTTTTTTTTCTTTTCCAAAACTTTATCTTAGACTCAAATGCCAGAACACAAATAGAGAATAGAAAAAAGAAAGAAAAAACATATCATAAACTTAAATATTGGAACTCAAATACAAAGCTAGAAAGAAATAAAAGTATGTCATGTGCATAGCAGAATGTAAGAGAACATTCAAAATATGTAACAATAAATTTTCACTTCAAAAAAACCTATATGATAAATAATACCCATTGTATGGAGAATTGTCCATCTTTTCTTTGCTTCCTTGTGAGTTTTCTTTTGTTCTCTGCTATGTACTTTCTTACTTTGTTCTTTTTTCCTTCTCCCTGATTGCTCCCCAAAAGTCCACAATAAAGTTTAGATATGTTTCTCTATGGCTATAAATATATATATATATATATCTTTATAGAATAATAATAATAACTAGCATTTATATAATATTTAAGGTTTGTAAAATACTTTACACATTTGGTCTCATTTGATCTTTGCAATAACTTTTTGAGTTATGTTATTTTACAGATGAGGAAAATAAGGCAGGCAGAGGTTAACTGATTTATCTAAGGTCACCCAACTAGTAATTGTCTGAGGTTGGATTTGAACTCAGGTCTTCCATATCACAGTTAGGTACAACAGAGCACTGGACTTAAAGTCAGGAAGACCTGAGTTCAAATCCTGCCTCAGGCACTAGCTGGGTGAGCCTGGGCAAATCACTGACCCCTATTTGCCTCAATTCCTCATCTGTAAAATGAACTGGAGAAGGAAATGGCAAACCACTCCAGTACCTTTGCCAAGAGAACCCCAAAAGTGGAGTTATGAAGAGTTGGACACCACTGAAAATGATTAACAAGAACAAAACATTTATATAGCCCTTTAGAACTTTACAAATGTTATCATTTGATCCTGATAACAACCCTGTAAGGCAGATATTATTATTGTCACCATTATCCCACTTTATAGATGAGGAAACTGAGGCAGAGAAGTACAGCCCATTGCCACACATCTAGGAAGTGTTTCAGGTTGGGTTTGAACTCAGGCTGTCCTGACTTCAGGTCTAGGCTTCTATCAGCTGTACTGCCCAGATACCAATGACAGCTGGAGACAAGGAAGGTTCAGACGGAATGAGTCATTTGGAGCTTGGGGGGAAGAGGCCTCAAGCCCAGTTTCTGGCACAATAAGTTTCAGGCATGGTCAGTACTCTTAGAGTGTTTGCTAGATAATAATGATGGTGATAATTAACATTTATGTAGCACTTACTGTTTGCTAAGGGCTTTACAATTCTTGTCTCATTTGATCCACACAAAAACCCTGGGAGGTAGGTACTATTATTATCCCCATTTTACAGATGAGGAAACTGAGGCAAAGTGGAAGTGAAATTGCTTGCTAGACAGAACAGTGGGATAAGCAGGGAAAGATCAGAACTAAAAATTAGATGGTTTCCTGTGGCCCCAGTCTTCTGAGGATGAAGGGAAGGCTGGGAGCTTGCCCTCAAGAAAGCCTCCTAATGATATCTGGAACTCTTCAAGACCAAGCTGACCTACAGAATTGCCTTGAATAGGATGTTTGGTCAATGTTCAGCTAGCAAATGAGCTCTCTGAGGGAGTGAGGGGTTTTGAGGTTGACATTTGGGAGACGTGGGCAATTACTGTGGAGCAGAGGAGTAGATGAAGAGAATTTTTGTTTGTTGAAGGTTTGTTGCCTGGATCCCTGGAGGATCTAAAGAGGGATTTTTTTAGAAAGTATGTGTTGTGGGGATTTGTCAAGGATTGGGAGCAGTTACTGGTGCCCAGGGGCGAAGAATAAAGAACCTTGAGAAAGGGATTTGATTATTTCAACAAGGAGACTGAAGATACTCATTTGAAAGATCAAATAATATGAAATTGGGCCTTTGGAGCTTGCCCAGATCCTCTAACAATGAGGTACTATAGAGGGACTTTCCTAAGTATGACCCGATTGGAGAGCACCACCATGTTAGGCAACCACCTGTAGCAGCAAGCACCCCAAGCGTCCTCAGGGTGGCTGCCCATACAGGTTCTTGGATCTGCTTTGATAAAGGAAAGCAACTCAAAAGGGGTTAACAAGCTTACTTTAATCAGTCAGACATATATCGTTTACCTTGGTCAGGGCAAAAAGGTCAGCACCCCGAACTTCAAAGTATACAGGCAGAATTATCAAGACAGAAACAGATCAAGTAAACAGCTTTCCAAATTGTCCAGCCATTACATCCATATCAAATCAACATCTGGCTTTCAACATCTGGGTTTTTCAAAGCCGGGGGGG
This sequence comes from Petaurus breviceps papuanus, assembly GCF_028583685.1. Lineage (NCBI taxonomy): Eukaryota > Metazoa > Chordata > Mammalia > Diprotodontia > Petauridae > Petaurus > Petaurus breviceps. The sequence goes on from NW_027186502.1 coordinate 898,429, forward strand.
GGCCCTGGACAACGGCTTCCCAGAATACAGATCAAATCACAGAACACTTCTCAAAGTGAGCCCCCAAAACAAAGCCTCACATCAGGGCTTATATAGCCTTCTCCTGGCTCAGAGAATGTAACAACCTTATTGACCCACTGGCCAATCAAAAAGTATTTACTGAAAACAAGCCTCCCACCCCCAAGTTTCAGGTGCACTTTAGCCTAGGGGCAGGGAAGATCTTTAAATTTGCATTCCCATTACACCACCCCAGCCTTAAAGAGAAATGTAGATGCTTATGGAATAATATATTATTTTAGAGGAGAAGGGTAGTAGTAGTACAGAGTAGGAGTGTGTTCTGAAATCTGAACTGAGAGGAGATCCAGGAAGGGTAGGAGAAAAATGAAATTTTTCCAAAAAAACCTTTCATGGTCTTGTCATGGAAGGGAAGACAAGAAGAGGCAAGAGCCAGTGGAAAGGGAGAACATTTGAACTTTTAGGACAACTGAAAAAGGAATAGGATCCTGAGTTCCTGTGATGGGTTAGCTTAGGAATGAATGGAGGTGGGGTGAGGAAGGAGGAGTTGAAGCATTCAGTATGTATAATTATAGTAAACCTTTGGATTTGTATAGCACTTTGTAATATCTATTAGATATATATTATGCTTATGTATATTATATTTATAATATTACATACACAATATACATTTATATGTATATATACATACATATACATACACACACACACACACACACACTATCTACGCTATTTCACATGTGGTGCCTCATTTGATCCTCATAAGCACCCTGGGAAACAAAAACAAGCTTTCTTGCCAATTTTTCAAATAAAGAGACAGAAAGAACCTTAGGATATTTGTCCAAAGTGACAAAATTTTAGAACTGAATGACCAATCCAGTGGTCTCTCTATTGCACCAAATAGCAGTTCCTGGACTCTGAGCTTATTTTATAGAACATTTTATTTTTAATATTCGCTTTTTTATTTTGAGTTCCAAATTCTCCCCCTCCTTACAGCTTCTCCCCCACCTATTGAGAAGGCAAGCAATATGACACCCATTATTATGTATGTGAAGCCATGCAAAGCATATTTCCATATTAGCTATTTGAAAAAAAAAGCAAGAAAAATAATGAAAGTAAGAAAATATGCTTCAATCTATACTCAGAGTTCATTATTTCTCTATCTGGAGTTGAATCACATTTTTTCATCATATCTCCTTTAGAATTGCCTTGGATCATTTTATGGATCAGAGTAGCTAAATCTTTCATAGTTGATTATCATTACAATGTTGCTATTACTGTGTAGAATAGAACATATTATGTATAAATACATATATGCACATACATAGATTATATATGTGCATATACATACATATATGTGTGTATATACATACACACATATATGTGGGTGTGCATACATATATATAATCAGATATTCACAGACACTAGCTAGCCTTCCTCCGAATCCAGTGTTCTTTTCACTGTATTAGGCAACTTCTAAGCTTACAAGTGGTCACACAAATGAGTCTATTCTCTGTGTTAATGCAGAGGGACTGTGATCCTGTTCTTTAAGGGGAGGTGACTTTTTCTCTGCCCTTTTTCTGATAAGGTGAGAGACAGGCCATAGAGCTAGGGCCTTATCAGGCCTAGACTATATCCAGGAACTCAGGCTTGTGATTTCCTTCCTTCTTCCCACTGAGGAAAGGGGAAAATTAAGGAAAACTCTGTAACATACAACACACACTTGTGACCAGTTTACTGTTACATATGCTAACTAGTATGATGGAAACAACCACAGCACTCATTATATTCTAGGAACTAATTTCCTTACAAATATTATCTTATTTGACCCTAATAACACCCCTGGAAGGTAGATGCTATTATTAGACTTACAGATGAAGAAACTGAGGCAAACAAGGGTTAAGTGACTTGCTTAGGGTCACACAGCTAGTAAGTCTTGGAGGCTGGATTTGAACTCAGGTCTTCTTGACTCGATTCCTGAGCTCTATCCACTTCTCAATGCATGCAGTCAAACTTTAATAATCAATAAGAGCAAATAATATAAACAGCCCTTTCTAAGAACAAATCACCTTCATATAGTGCTCATGACAAGGTTCTCTCTCTGCCCAGCTGTGTATCTCCTTCTCAAGTGGTTGTCTGTCAAGCCTCTATCAATGGACACTGCCCTCAAGACAGCACAGGCTGTCCAGTGATTGCAGGGGTATGGCGGAGGGGAAGCAGAACTTAGGAACCTGTCCTAGTTGACACCCAGGAGCAGGCTGTTGGCTAGGGCCTCTAGAGGGTTTCTTATAGTTCTAGGTATGGGTTTTCCTAATTTGTTTACCCCATAGTTTTGACTGGTAATTAATTCATTGCATAAGCTACTGATAAAGTTGTTTATAATATGTACTTTTCTTTGGTGGTCTGTCCTATCAGAGGGTACACAATATGCTTACCCTATTCAAGAAGAGACAGACAGACAGACACACACACATACTGTTTATTCCATCATACCACAAAAATTTCATTTCAGTGTGGAAAAAACGACTTATGGAAGTACAACTAACTCAAAACAGCATTCACAAAATGGAGTTAGGTATACTAAGTGGACAGTCATTATCTTGTTAAGGGAACAAAACTTATTCTCACTTCAATCTTATGTTGTCAAAATCAAGACCTGGGATGGTTCAGTAGAGTGACTTGTGTGACCTTATAAGTCACTTGGCCCTTCTGGGTCTCTTCATCTACAAAATGATGGATTTGAAATAAATTATCCCAAATGTTCCTTCCAGCTTTAAATCAATAATCTTCTGAACCCCACATGTTCATCTATTTTAGTCTAATCTATTTTAGATTCTAAGTGACTCCATTTGGGGTTTTCTTGGCGAAGATCATGGAGTAACAGTTTACCATTTCCTTCTACAGCTTATTTTACAGAAGAGTAAACTGAGGCAAATAGGAATAAGTGACTTGCCCAGGGTCACACACAGCTAGTTATATCTGAGGCTCGATTTGAATTCAGGTGTTCCTGATTCCAGTTGCTCTCTCCACTGTGTCACTTAGCTGCCCTGAATCCAACATCCCTTATCATTGTCTCTTTTACATCCCTTTAAAGAACTATTTTGTTCTCTAATATTCTGCAGTCATAGTCTTTCAATTCAATTCAATTTGATAAGTAATTTTAAAGTAATTATTATGTTCTCTCCTCTAATAAGAATTAAGAGGTGAGGTCTCTGCCCTTAGCTAGTCTACAATCTAGTTAGGAAGAGAAGTCATACAAAAACAAACCAGACAAGAGCCTTGTCTTGTTCTCTCTCATTTGGAGAAAGGACATGACTCTTACCACTTTTTCTCTTAGGAAGTCACTGGAGTTTACTGGACAAGGCAGTGAATGACATGATTGAACTCATGTTTTAGGAAAATCACCTTGGTTGTGGATGGATTTCAGTGGACAGAGATTTGTAGCCAGGAATCTCTTGTATCAAATCCATTTGAGAAGTATTGTAGCCTAGAACTAGGGTGGTGAGAGATGTGGAAGTAGAAGGCCTAGCAACTAATTGATTATATGGGGTGAAAGAGAATGAGCAATCTCCAATTACTTTTTGGACTTGGTTGACTAGAAGGATCCTAGGAGCATAGATTTGGCACTGGAAGGGACTATGGGGTAATGCATCCAATGCCCTCATTTTATAGATTAGGAAATGGAGAGAAGGCCAAGTAGAGGGTGTTCTGAAAGTCATAGTGTGAAAGGTTGGGACAAGGTTATAAAGGGTTTCAAATGTTAAAAAGAGAAGGTCATATTTGATTCTAAGTGAAAATTGGGAGCCACTGGAGTTTATTAGGTAAAGACATGCACTTAAGGAAAATCACTTTAGTGACAGTATGGAAGATGGACTGGAGTGGAGAGAGACGAGGTAGAAAGACCAAAGAGGAGTCTACTGCAATAATCTAACCATAGGTTCCCAAAGTGGGCAATACCTCCCCAAGGGATGCTTGAACGATGATGGGGGGAGCAGTAGTAACCTCAGGTGACACAAATAAAAAAAAAACCTGCTAAAGGGTTAAAGAATGTAATTTTTTGGGAGGGGACACTGAATAAATTTTTTAAAAGCGGGGCAGTCGGCCAAATAAGTTTGCGAACCTCTTATTCTAGGATATAGGTGGTGTGGGGCCGAGCTATGATGTTATCACAAGGCATAATGTACAATTAGGTTGAGGTTCATAAAAAAATGATAGTACAGTTGATCCTCATTATTCATGGATTCCATAGTTGTGGAATTACCTACTAGTTAAAATTTATGTGTAATGCCAAAATCAATACTTACCATGTATTTATTCATCGTCATTTGTGGACATATGCTGAGCGGCACAAAAATTGAGTTGTCTAGTGCACCTGTTCCCAGCTAAGGTCAAACAAGGTGACGTTCTACCTTCTTGTTTCAGCTCTCAAACTGTAAACAAATGTCCCTTTCATGACTTATTTAGTGCCATGTTTTGTTTTTTTGTTGGCAATTTCACTGTTGAAAATTTCCCATCCATTCTGAATTGACTTCCCAAATAGATTGTCATCTAACGAGTATCTACTTATATTTTATCTGACTCCTCTGAAATTTAATCTCTCCAAATCCAGTCTGCCACGATTAGGCACCAATATGCGTGTATCTATATCTGTATCTTTGTCTATATGTAAAATCATTGTATACATCTATTTAGCAGTTATTTCTGTTGATGCAGATAGCATCTTCCTTCGTAGGTCCTTTGTAGTTAATTTGGGTGTTTATAATAGTCAAAATGACTTAGTTGCTAAAAGTTGTTCTTGAAACAATATTTTTTCTGTATACAACCTTCTCTTGGTTCTTCTCATTTTCTTCTTCATAATTTCGTGCAAGTCTTTCCATGTTTTTCTATATGATAGCCATCTCTGGAGGGTAGGGGGAGAAAAGAAAAAAAATTACATGATAACTTTATTAATTATTTAAAAGGAATAGCAAAGTTGTACATAATAGATTTGCAGTTTTGTGTGCAATCATTTTTAAAAAGAACTATCCTGTTATGAAAATCCTTGTTTTATCCCATAAATTAAAAACAAAATAAATAATTTTTTTAAATTAGAAAAAGAAAGTAATTTCAGTCTGCATAATCAGACTATGCCTGAATTGCTTCTCCTCTATCACAAACTCTAGAAAGAAATTGTTAGTTTCATCCTAACAACCAACATATTAGTAGGAGTTAACAGAAATTAGATCCAAAGCACAATTTTCCCTTGTTGCTTCAATCACTTTTTGAATGAATGAAATTAAGGGAAGAGGTTCTTTTTGGGGGTGGGAGGAGTAGGAAATAATTTACTAAGATCATCTCTCACTGTCAGAGACAGGTGTTATGTTGAATGGACATTAGTCTGGATTATGTTATTTATTTGCATCTTATAAAAGCAGTTAAAGTCTTTATAGAACCAACAGAGTTTAAAGAATTATAGAACAACATGAATCAGGGAGCTTAAGGGTTATCTGACCAAACTATACTTGAACAGAAATTCCTTCTAAAGTAACCCCAATGACAATCATCCATTCCCTGCATAAATACCACCAGTAAAGAGTAATACATTGCTTCCTGAGACTTAAACTTTTGGAATAGCTCACATTCTTAATTTTTTTTATTACATAATGTCTCACCTTACCTCTTTGTTACTTCAGCTCACTTCCCCCTAGTTCTGAAATCTCAGGTTAAGCTCCCTCTCTCCTCTCACCCACCACCCTCCCCCCAAAAAGAAAAAACCCCCACAAAATTGCAACTTGACATCTCTTCAAACATGTGTAAGTTCTACAGCTAGAAAGGATTTTAGTGATTATTTAGTCCAATTTGCTACTGTTGTTCAGTTGTGTCTAACTCTTTGTTATCCTGTGGACAATAATGCATCAATGTCATCCATGGGGTTCTCTTGGCCAAGATATTGGAACAGTTTACCATTTCCTTCTCCAGTGGATTAAAGCAAACAAAGGTTAAGTGACTTGCCTAGGGGCACATTATTAGTAAATGCCTGAGGCAGGATTTGAACTCAGGTCTTCCTGACTCCAGGCCTAGTGCTCTGTCCACTGAGCCACCTGACTGCCTCCATTTAGTCCAATACCCTTAATCTATAGAAAGGGCCTTCTATTCAAAGGCTCAGAGAGGTGAGATGACTTTTCTACCATCACACAGCTAGAAAGTAGCTCAATTGGGATTTAAATCCATGTCTTTCGACTTGTGAATTCAGTACATTTTCTACTATTCCATATTAGTCAACTATAATTCTGTCCTTTATACTCCCCTAAATAATCTTTCTGGGCTAAACATCCCTACTGAATCCAACTGACCCATGTTTTGCATGAATTTGCCCTCCTGGATGCCTTCGTCTGGACGTGCATTAGCTAGGCAATTTCTTTTCTAAAATGTAGCCATTATTCTTCTATTCAGCCCAACATTCTAATATATAAAAGTCTCGGGATCCTGACTGTCTTCTAACAGGTTAGCTATCATTCCCAGCTTTGAGCTTTTTGCAAATTTATAATGATGCCATTTCCCCCTTTGCTCTATTGCTAGAAATGTCAAAAACAATACACCGCCTAGCAGAGATCCCTAGATTACATACTTGGAGACCTTTCTTTTCCCCACTAACAGTAGTTAACCTTTTTCTGACCCTCATCATCTCTTACCAGGACCAATTATCTACCACACTGGTACCCAACTGACATTCCTGAAACATAGATATGTCCCTAGTCACTGCTCTTCCAAATTTTTTTTTTTAGTGACTGCCAATTATGGCATCTAGGAAAAAGTAGAAAATCCTTAGCCTGAAATTTAAATTCCTCTAAAATCTAGTTCCCTCTTTCAGATATATTATTCCTCTATGTGTTCAAGTCTTGAGAAGGAGAGATGAGGGAGTTAATCTGCTTAATATACAGCTCCCATCTCCTGCCACCTTGGACATAGGGAGAGAGAGATGGTAATCACCAATACCATTTGCTAGGAGAGCAGCACAGACTGTGCTAGAGTTCTCCACTCAAGCATAGAGAGTGAGGCTGATGACTTTGTGCAACTCAACCTCATTTAAATCTAATTCACATGCAAGTTAAGATCTCACTTCCTGGTGTAATTGGTCCTCTTTGAAAATGAAGGACTATGGGCAGCCAGGTGGCACAATGAATAGAGCACTGACCCTGGAGTCAGGAGGACCTGAGTTCAAATGTGGCCTCAGATACTTAACACTTACTAGCTGTGTGATCTTCAGCAAATCACTTAATCCCAAGTGCCTTGCCTTCCCCCCTCCAAAAAGACCAAAATAAAAGTAAATGATGGATTAGCAACAACTTTTTTCTTACACCCTAGATAAGAGTAAATCATCAATTATCTAGGTCTTTATGATAAAATGACATTGATTTCTATAGATCAACTATCTTATTGATAAGTTCTTTACTTTATTTCAATTATAGGGCAGGTATTTTTTTTAATTAGAAGACTGTCAAAATATTGCTTTGTAATTTATTATCCATACTGCAAACTTGATGTAGATAAGCACTGGTCTCTAGGAATAGAGATTCTGTACCATTTTCATGGCCAGCATGGACAAAAATGGCTCCTTCCCATCTGGGTGGTCACATCAATTATCAAAGTGTGTTAGACCAAGATGAAAGGTAAACCTCTCGAACTACATCTCCTGAAATCTCAGTTACTTTTGCTTCTATCCCTTTGTCCTTTGACTTTGACATGTGGACACACATGTCCCATGTCCCCTGTCATGCTCTCCGCAAGTCCACCAATCAATTACTCTGAGTCCTTGGTAAGACAATGTCAAAAATTGCATTACAAAGTAATGTGTCTCTGGGAGTGTCTCTGCTTTGGGCAGGCTTGATAGATCCATCACATGTACACTTGTGTTAACATTGTTGAATTGAGTTACTAGGACTCATTAGGTGTACTTTATCCTTGGTTGAGAGTGCATCCTTTCTTTTTTGTAATCTAGTGGTTTATGACCTCTATGTAGCAATACAACCTTCCATACATCCCTTAAGAGGGGAAAAAAAACAGATAGAGATAACTCCCCAATTTTTCACAAAACAAATTATGAGTAATTTTCTTAGGTAATTTTCTATTAAAAATCAGTTAAAAAATAAAAATTGCAGTTTTGTGTTGAAAATTTCAAATCATTAAATTGCAACAATTTTCTATTTAAGTTGCATTTTTGAAACCAACTTCTTAAATTATATTTACTAAAATAAATGACATTGAGAAGTATAACAAATATTGTTGCATTTCCACACAATGATTAGGTATACATCTTTAATGTTCAAATACAGCAAACATCATCATGACAGAAATTATTTAATGAGCCTATATTTATTGATGGTGGGCTGTTGCAAATCATACTCATTTTGAGATTCATATGTACCAACTCAAATTTGACATCATCATTTGTATTTACTGTATTAAATAATCTCTATATCTGTGGTCAGTTGGAGTTGTTTTTACTGTTCTGTCATTTTTAGTCATGGCCAACTCTTCATGACTGCATTTGGGGTTTTCTTAGCAAAGATGCTGTAGTGTTTTGCCATTTCCTTCTCTGGCTCATTTTATAGATGAGGAACTGAGAAAAACAGGGATAAATGACTTGCCCAGAGTCACACAGCTAGTATCTAAGTCTGAACTCAGGAAGATGAGTCTTCCTGACTCCAGGCCCAGTGATCTATCTACCTTACAATTCAGAAGACTCAATGTAATCTAAGTCATGATCCAGAAATCAAACTCCTGGATTTTTTTTTATTGCTGTCTTTTTCTTTTACAACAAAATTACATACAGATGTGCCTTCTTTTAACACTAACAATGATAACAACATATAGTTAAGGAAAAATAACCACCACCTAGACCAAGTCTGGGAGTATATATGAAATGTTCCATATCCATAAACCTTCACTTCACCAAAGAGAAGGTTAATTTTCATAGCTCTTCTCCAGTATCAACATCGGTTATCATAATTACAAAGCAATGTTTTTCCTCTATTAATTTATTTTGTATTGATCTTTATAACATTTCTCTTATAAGTCCCCACTTTGTGTCTGTGACTGTTTGGTTGTGTTTAAACTAATGTGATATTAATATTTTCCCACAGGCTTTCTTCACTTCCTCTGTACCTGCTCTGTTCCGTGTTCCTTGATTTTACTAAATATGCCTTTTCCTCACTGAAAAGATTTCTCATTGTGCTTCTACTCTTTTGCCCCCTCAAGAAGATGGTGATTCACTTATTGTGTGAGATTCAAGTCAAAAAATATTTATGTAGTACTTCTTCTCCTGGCTCTTTAAGAGCCTTTAAATCTTTAGCCCCCTGGAATTTTTTTTGTCCCTTATTCCCTCCGGTTTTTTTCTCTTTTACTTTGAAAAGTGTTTTTGTATCCTTGTTTATTTAATCTTAATTATGATTTATTTAGTGCATAGTTCTCTTTTGTCAATGTTGTTAGGTTGAAGAATAAACAGTTGAAAGTAGAAAACAACTCTTCTGTAATTTTGCCAATCACCTAAAATCTTATTCCTCATTAGCATCCTTTTTTTTAAACTAGTTGTGCTCATTTCCCCACTTTCTCTTCTGAAACCCCTACCTTTGGTCAGTAGTATTTATGAAAATACCACCTGTGCCCCTAAAATTGTTAATTTCTTTCCCAGAATTTGTGAAGCCCCTTGAGACAGGATCTTGGTAGTTTAGGTGGTAGCTGCTAGTGAGATTGTAATGCTCTGACCAGTGACTATTCTAGATGGCAGTAAGACTCTTTTATTTTAATCATTTTTGATGGAAAGCTCTCTGAGATTAACTCCAGACTTTCTCTCCATTTGAAAGAAAATCTGTGGACTATAATTTGAGAGGCAGTAAGGTACAATGGAAAGAGTAATGAAATGGGATAGAGGACCTGGACTTATGTCCTAGCTTTGCTGTGGGGGTAAGCAAACCCCACCTTTCTGACCCTAAGTTTTTTCATTGATAAAATGATGAAACTTATAGTTGTGATACCTCCCTCTTAGAGTTAGTTTAAGGGATGAATTTTTGTCATTTAAAATAGTAATTATGACTGACGTTTATATCGCATGTGCTAAGTGCTTTACGATTATTTTCTTACTTGATGCAACAACCCTGGGAGGTAGGTACTATTATTATCTCCATTTTGCAAATGAAGAAACTAAGGTAGGGAGTGGTTAAGTGACTTGCCCAGGGTCACACAGCTAGTAATTATCTAAGGTAGATTTGAACTCAAATATTCCTTAATCCAAGTCTGGCTCTTGATAGAAATGTGAGTTATGATTTAACTCACAACAGGTGAATCTAGGTTATCAATATGAACATTCATTGTTGTTTTGGGGGTATAATGCAATAATATCCCCACAATCCATTGAGGTGGGTTTGCTTTGGAGTTCATGAGTTTTCTTTTTATAATTTTTCTATCTTTTCTTTTGTTGGTAGCTGGTTTTTTTTGTTGTTTTTTGCTATCATTGTCTTTGGATCTTGTAGTTTCTTTACTCCCTTCCAATGTTTAGTGTAAATTTAGAAAGACAATCCCCCAATCCCCAAGTGGGTTAGAATTAAGTGTGTATCAATAACCTCTACCTGAATCCAAATGAACCTCTACCTCTATGTAAACCTGATTGGACTTTTTTTTACATGTGAAATTATGCAAAATAGATTTCCATATTACAAAAAAGTAAGAAAAATAAAGGAAGTGAGAAAACTATATTTCAATTTGCACTCAGAGCTCATCAGTTTTCTTTCTGGAAGTGGATAGCATTTTTAATCATGAGTTCTTTGGAATCATCTTGAATCATTGTATTGATCAGAGCAGCTAAGTCTTTCATAGTTGATTATCTTTATAATAGTTATATAACTGGGTCTCCTGGTTCTGTTCACTTCATTTTGTATCAGTTCATATAGGTCTTCCCACATTTTTCTGAAACCAACCCACTTGTCATTTTTTTTATAGCACAGTAGTACTCCATCACAATCACATTCTACAACTTGTTCAGCTATTCGCCAACTTTGGGACATCCCCTCAATTTCTAATTCTTTGCCACCACAAAAAGTTACTATAATTTTTTATATATATGTCATTTTCTTTTCTTTGATCTCTTTGGAGTACAGATGTAGTAGTGGTATTGCTGGGTCAGAGAGTATACTGCAGTTTATACCCCTTTGTTCACGGTCCTGAATTGTTCTCCAGAATTGTTGGACTAGTTCACAACTCCACTAGCAGTTCATTAGTATACCTATTTTCCCTCATTGCTTCAAGTATTTGTCATTTCTAATAGATGTGAAGTGATACCTCAGAATTGTTTTAATTTGCATTTCTCTAATCAATAGTGATTTAGAGCAGCTTTAAAAAAATATCATTATAGATAACTTTGTTTTCTTCTTCTTAAAACTTCCTGTTCATACCCCTTGACAATCTATCTATTGGGGAATGACATTTAAAAAAATAAATTTGACTTATTCTATATATATGTAAATTTATACATATGTGTATATATGTAAATATATTTGAACTCATGTGTATATCTATACATACACATATGGAAAGAGTCAAATTTATAAAATATATATTTCATATATATAATATATGTATATATGCATATGATATATGTATATATTTGAGAAAAGAGACTTTTGTCAGAGAAATTTGCTATAAAATTTTTTTGATATTAATTGTCTATGGCACTTTTTATCAAAATATAGTTTCCTAATTATCTCTTTTAATTAGATCTATTTTTGCTTTATTTGAGATCATGATTGCTACCTTTGCTTATTTTTATTCTTCAGCTAAAGTATAACAAATTCTACTCCGTCTTCTCATTTTAACTCTGTATGTGTGTCCTTCTGTTTCAAGTGTGTCTCCTGTAAACAACATATTTTTGGATTCTGATTTCTAATGAGTTCTGCTAATTCTCTTTTGTGGTGAAGCTCATCCAATTCACATTCACAGCTATGATGTATTTCCCTCCATCCTACTTCCTTCTGCTTATCCTTCTCTCTCTCTTCTTATTCTGTCATTCCTCAGAAGTCTATTTTGTTTCTGAATTCTGTTTCCCTTAATCTACCTTCCCTTTTATCATCTCTTCCCACCCCTGCCCCCACTCCCCCACCTTTCTCTTATCCCTTTCCCTTCCTGTTTCCCTGATGGGGAAGATAGATTACTTTATTACTATATCTAACTGAGTGTGTGCTTGCATGTGTATGTATAGGTATATATTCACATATACATACATATTCAGATATACATACATGCATACACATATGTGTATATATTCTTCCCTCTTTGAACTACTTCCTGTGAGAGTAAGGTTCAAGCGTTGCCTACCACCCTTCTACTGTAAAAGCTCTTCCTTGCATGCCTTTTTTTATGTGAAATAATTTCCCCCTTCTACCTCTTTCTTACCCCTTCTCCCAGGAGTGCATTTTTCTTTTCTAATTTCTGACCTTCTCCCTTTTTTTGAGATGGTTCCAACACAATTAACTCATGCCCAAACTCTCTGTCTATGTAGGCTATTTCTAACTGCCCTAATAATGATAAAGTTCTTAGGAATTACATGTATCATCTTCCCATACAGGAATGTAAACATTTTAACTTTATTGAGTCTCTTGTGATTTCTCTTTCATGTTTATCCTTTTTATGCTTCTCTTGAGTCCTCTGTTTCAGTTGCAAATTTTCTATTCAGTTTGGGTCTTCTCCTTTTTAAAAATGTAGTTAGTATTTTATTTTCCCCAATTACATGTAAAAGCAATTTTTAGCATTTGTTTTTAAAACTTTGAGTTCCAAATTCTCTCCCTTCATCCCTCCCCACCCCACTTTATTGAAAAGGCAAGCAATTTGATATAGGATATACATGTGTAGTCATTCAAAACATTTTCATATTAGTCATGTTGTGAAAGAAAACATAGACAAAAAACCTTAAAAAACCAAAGAAGGTTAGAAAAGTATACTTCGATCTGTATTCAGATACCACCAGTTTTCTCTGGGGGTGGTGGTATGTTTCATCATAAGTCATTCAGAGTTGTCTTGGATCATTGTATTGCTGAAAATAGCTAGGTAATTTACAGCTGATCATCTTACAGTATTTGTACATAATACATTTCACTTTCTATCAGATCATGTAAGCCTTTCCTGGCTTTTCTGAGATCATCTTGCTCATCATTTATTTTTTTTTAATTTAAAATTTATTTTTAATTTTCAACATTCATTTGTACCAGATTTCAAGGTCCAAATTTTCTCCCCATCTCTCCCCTCACTCTACCTCAAGATGACATGCATTCTGATTACCCCTTCCCTTAATCTGCCCTCTCTTCTATAGCCACCCCCCCATCACCTTCCTTTCTATTTTCATGTAGGGCAAGATATATTTCTATACCCCATTGTCTGTATATCTTCTTTCCCAGTTGCACATAAAAACAATTTTTAGCATTCTTTTTTTTTAACTTTGAGTTCCAAATGCTCTCCCTCCCTTCCTACACACCCACTTTCATTGAGAAGGAAAGCAGTTCAATTACAGGTTATACATGTGTAATCATGCAAAACACTTCCATAATAATCATGTTTTGAAAGGTTAACTATATTTCCCTTCATCCTATCCTGCCTCCCCCATTTATTCTATTCTCTCTCTCTCTCTCTCTCTCTCTCTCTCTCTCTCTCTCTCTCTTAAAGCAATTGGGGTTAAATAACTTGCTCAAGATTACACGGCTAGTTATTTCTGGGTGTGGTGCTAAGTATCTGAGCCCGGATTCTATCTCCAGGTCATCCCGACACTGGAGCCGGTGCTCTTACTCACTGTGCTACCTGGCCACCCCTTCTATTCTCTTTTTTCACCCTGTCCCTCCTCAAAAGTGATTGCTTCTGATTAGCCTCTCTCCCAATCTGATCTCCCTATTATCATGCCTCTCTCTCTTATCCCCTCCACCCCCACCCCCACTTTCCTGTAGGGTAAGATAGGTTTCCATATCCAATTAAGTGTTCATGTTATCCTCTCCTTAAGCCAAAGTCAATGCAAGTAAGTTTCATCCATTCCTTCTCACCTCTTCCTTTCCATTGTAAAAGCTTTTTCTTGCCTCTTTTATGTGATATAATTTACTCCCTTCTACCTTTCCCTTTCTCCGTCTCTCAGTAATTCCTCTCTCACCCCTTAATTTTATTTTTTAGACATTCTTTCATATTCTACTCACCCTGTGCCCTCTGTCTATAAATATATTCCTTCCAACTACCTTAATACTAAAAAAGGTCTCATGAGTTACAAATATCATCTTTCCATGTACAAATGTAAACAGTTCAACTTTAATAAGTCCCTTATGATTTCTTTTTCCTGTTTACCTTTCCATGCTTCTCTTGAGTCTTGTATTTGAAAGTCAAACTTTCTATTCAGCTCTGGTCTTTTTAGCAAGAATGCTTGAAAGTCCTGTATTTCGTTGAATATTCATTTTCCCCGCTGAAGTATTATACTCAGTTTTTCTGGGTAAGTGATTCTTGGTTTTAATTCTAGCTCCTTTGACCTACAGAATATCATATTTAAAGTTCTCTTATCCCTTAATGTAGAAGCTGCTAAATATTGTGTTATCCTGATTGTTTCCACAAGCCTTGAATTGTTTCTTTCTGGCTGCTTGCAGTATTTTCTCCTTGACCTGGGAACTCTAGAATTTGACTATAATATTCCTAGGAGTTTTCCTTTTGGGATCTCTTTCAGGAGGTGATTGGTAGATACTTTCAACATTTATTTAACCTCTGGTTCTATAATAGCAGGGCAGTTTTTCTTGATAATTTCTTAAAAGATGAGGTCCAGACTCTTTCTTTTATCAAGTTTTTCAGATAGTACAATAATTTTTAAATTCTCTCTCCTGGATTTATTTTCCAGGTCAGTTGTTTTTCCAATGAGATATTTAATGTTGTCTTCTATTTTTCATTCTTTTGATTTTGTTTTATAACTTCTTGATTTCTCATAGAGCCACTAGCTTCTATTTGCTCCATTCTAATTTTTAAGGTATCATTTTCTTCAGTGAGCTTTTGGACCTCCTTTTCCATTTGACCAATTCTGCTTTTTAAGTCATTCTTCTCTTCATTGGCTTTTTGGACCTCTTTTGCCATTGGTTTTGGTCTATGTGTTAAGGTGTTATTTTCTTCAGTATTTTTATGATTTTCTTGCATTGCTCTCATTTCTCTTCCCAATTTTTACTCTACTTCTCTTACTTGATTTTCAAATTTTTTTTGAGCTCTTCCATGGCCTGAGACTCATTCATATGTTTCTTGGAGGCTTTGGATGTAGGAACTTTAACTTTGTTGTCTTCTGCTTATTCTTTATCTTCTTTGTCACCAAAGTAAGATTCTATGGTCTGATTTTTTTTCTGCTGTTTGCTCATTTCCCCAGCTAATTACTTGACTTTTTAACTCTTTGTTAAGGTGGGCTTTGCTTCCAGTGTGGAGAGTACTATCCCAAACTTCAGGGTTTTTATGCAGCTGTTTTCAGAGATACTTCTAGGAACCTATAAATTTTCAGTTCTTTCAAGGTGGTAATGATCAAAGGAGAGGTGTTTTCTCCCCTCCTGGCCTGTACTCTTGTCTGTGAGTTACCACAAGCACTCTTTTCTGCATTGGAACTGTGACAGTTCCCTTTCTATCACACCACAAGTGCCACCATACTAGAGCTCCTCCTCACCCCAGGACTGCCACCCAGGACTGTGACCCAGATCCAAGCATAGGCAAAACAAGAGAATTGTGCCTCAGTGCCAGCAAAGAGATCCCTGAAATCTCACTCTAATTAGCAACTTGATCCCCCTACCACATGTGGACTGAGAACTCTGGAAACAGCCTCGACTGCTGTCCTGGGGCTGAGGTCAGAAAGTACTCCTCTCTCACCCAGGTCCAACAGACCTTTCCTACCATCCTTCTAAGTTTTCTTTGGCATTTGTGGGTTGAGGAGTCTGTAAACCACCACATCTGCCAATGATTCAGGCCCCTGTGGCCTGCTCCAGGTTTCCTATGGCTTGTTCTGTGTTGGTGTGGTTTGTGTTGGACGGTGCTCTTCTCCTAGATTGGTGCAATAGACCTTTTCGTCAACCTTCTAGGTTGTCTATGGCTGGAAATTTGTTTCACTCTGTCATTTTGTGGGTTCTGCTACTCTAGAATTTGTTTAGAGTTATTTTTATGGGTATTTGGAGGAATTTTGGGGAAGAGCTCAAGTAAGTCCATGCTTTTACTCTGCCATCTTGGTTCTGCCCCCCCCCCCCATTCTGTTTTTTAAAGTGTTATTTTGTTCACTATTTTTTGGCCTCTTTTACCAAGGTATTTGTTTTTCTTTTCAAAATTTTCTTGAATCACTCTCATTTCTTTTCTCAATCTTCCCTCTACACTCTTATCTCTTTAATGCTCCCAGGAATTCTTGTTGGGCTTTTGTCTAATTAGAATTTTTCTTTGAAGCTTTTGTGGTAGCTGTTTTCACATTCTTGTCTTCCTCTGCATTTGTGTCTTGGTCTTTCCTGATAATAATTGCCTTTTTGGGTCATGTTTTTCTTGTTGTTTTCTCACTTTTCTAACCAATTTCTTAACTTTGACCTTTATGTTAGAATTAGACTTTACTCACCTAGATATGGGAGGTACTGTGTCATGCTTCAGTGTTTTTTTGTGCTACTGTTTTCAGAGCTAGTTCTCGGAGTCTGTAAGTTTTTAGTGCTTCTGAGGTATTGTGATCTGGGTAGAGTGTGGTCACTGTTCTCCTGGTCTACACTCTGGTCTTTACCCAGGAAGGGCTCCTGTTCTTTTGTAGTCGCAAGTACTCTTGGTCCTAGGACTGTGACTGGGTACCCTGCTTTACTGCTGCAAGGACTGGTGTTCCTTCCTGCCTTGGAACTCTGACCAGGACCCATGTTCCCTTGTGATTGATTATAAGCTCCTCTCTGCCCTGAAACTGTAACCAGAACTGTGTGTGGGCAATCAGGTTTCTAGTCAGTGCCAGTTGCAAACAGTGTCAGCAAAGGGGCCCCTATAATCTCATTCTGACCACCAGTTGTTTGACCCCCTTAATGACTAGGCTGAGAGCTCCTGAAGCTTCTGCTGATTGCTGTTGCAGCTGCCTCCAAGGCCCATCACTGTCACTGCTGCTACTACACTCTGGACTTGTCCTTTCCCCTACTCTGGTGCCACAGACCTCTTCTACTTACCTCCTAAATTGTCTTAGGCTGGAAAAATATCTCATCATGGCATTTGTTGACTCTGCCACTCCTAAATTTCATTTGAGGTATTATTTTAAAGTTTTTTGGAGGGGAATGTTGGGAGATTTTGACTGGTTTGCTGTCTCTAATCTAATCTGTCATTTTGGGCACCTCCTTTCCCCACTGGCCTTTAATATGTTGATTTTGCAATGTCTGCAGTGATTGTTTTGACCTCCTTTCTGACTATTGATAGGAGAGGTCGGTGGAAAATCCACTGTATATTCCTTAATAAATATTTATCAAATAAGGGATTATACAGTTGAATTAGAAGAGATGGTACTGTGAACTTTTTCCTTGTACTAATTTTTTGTTTATTGATATATTGTATTTTAAATGTTTTTCATGTATATTAGTTCTGTTTCCAAGAGTAGATTATAAGCTCCCTGAAGGCAGGAGTAGGATATTCTTTGTTATCTTCTTGTTAGCTTCTAATATAGATACTGAGACTCACATTGATTTATAGTACTAAATATTGGAGTTGTTTCATATTATGACTTGGAGACAGAACAGGTTAAAATATATTATATATGATGCTTATATAGCATAGGAAGTCAGTGTGGCACAATAGTGAAGCTTCTGGATTTATAGTCAGAGAATCTTGGTTCATTATCCTAACATTTCCACTTATTCCCTCTGTGATCTTAGGCAAATCACATAACTTCTTTGGAGGCCAGTTTATTCATTTTTAAAATGAGGAGGGAGTTGGATTAGATGGCTGCTGAAACCCCTTCTTAGTTTTAAATTTATGATTCCATGATATCTAAATAAAGGATGATGGATGAACCGCACAATTATTCTACTGGCAACTGCCTAGAGTAAGGTCTTTATAGTGTGGTATGTCCTGAGGATCTCTGAGAAGGTATGGATGCAAGTCCACAGGATGAGAAGGCATTGGTGGGTTGCAATTTGCTTCGGTTTGATGACAATTAACATCCATCATGCTATGGGATATTTGAAGGATCAGAGTAAATACATGGCTCTCTTTGCAATGGGTACAGACTCTGTGTGCAGTATGTTGTTGACTGACTATCTGGCTTCTCCATTCCTTAGTGTTTCCAATGAAATGGGGAATGAAGGAGGCTCAGAGGAAAAGAGGAAGAGGAGAGAAGAGCATAGGACACTAAGTAAGAGAAGTGGAAGAATTCAGGTTTATCCTTTAACCCTTGACCTGGAAGGACAGAGAGGGAGCAGGACAAGGAAGGAGGGAGAAGAAAGGAGAGTGGAACAGAATGGACAGACAGCATTGTAACATAGTAGGAAGAGCAATTGTAGTAAGGAGTGTTGGGCTTGAATCCCAGTCATTACACTAACTATGAGATCATAGTTAAGACTGAGCCTAACTTTTAAAACAGGGACAATGATTATACTTACTATCTACTCCAGGTTGTGGGTAGTAGTGATTCAATTGTGACACAAAAGACACTTCACTTACTAAAAACTCAGACTTCTCTATTTGGGGTTGTTTTCTTGGGTTGTAAAGAGAATAAATCAACTATAGCATAAAACTGTAATAGTAAAAAATTCTTTCAGAGTTCCTTTTGAATACTTTTTGGGGAGCCTGGTACATTTACTTCATTTCCCCAAAGGGTTTCCTAAAATAAATGCCAGAGTCAGTTAAAAGCAGTTCACAGTGTGGTTTTAGTGTTCACTGAGAAGAACCCTAACTTTGTCCTAGGATGCTACAACCTGAGGAAATATATTTCCTCCAGGGGTGTGGGTAGGCATGTTTCATCTTTGTGTTCACCTCCAACCCATTGCCTTCCCTCATGGTTCTCTGTTGACTTGTGCTATAATGTAATGCAATAGTCACCCTCCCTCCCATCATACCTAGGAGTCCATTGCCTTGGCAGCCCACTTCTAGATCTCCTCACTCCTTAACTCTCCTAAGGTGAGATCTGGACTCTCTCAAGGACAAGCCAGTTTCTCTCCTGATACATTAGTACCCATAATCATAATATCCTCTAACTTTCATTCACCCAAATGAATTTGCTCTAGAGGCAAAACATTCCTAGTTCCAGTTCTGCCACTAGGTATAAAGTCCCATTTTATCCAGTTATACATAACGAGAAATTAGGAAACTTTGAGGCTAATGCGGGGAGATGGACACACATACATACACACAGATGAAAAAATGCGTGACATAAAGAACAGAGAAATAAAGATTAGTAATATTTATATAGCGTTCATTGGTCAAGGGATCTTAGAAAGGTTTTGTAACTAGTTTTGGATGAGGATGGCCAGAAATGATGAATTTCATGGAAGAGGTGAACTTGGGGCAGAAAGCTTGAGTTCTGAAGTGGAGAAAGAACATAGTTTGATGAGTTACAATTCAAATTAAGGCCTTCTATGTTAGAAGAAAGATAACAAAATGTAGCAGAAAGCATGGGTTAAGCAAGAGGGAGGAGGATAATTTAGAAGGTAAGAAGAAGTTCAGGATTGGGGGAAGTAATTCAGAGGAACTGAGGAAAACTCAAGAGCTGAAAACCCATGGAGGGAATAAAATCACCTATAGCATTTTGGGGAAAAGAAATGATGGGAGGGACAATGAAAAGAGGATTTTAAAGGTTTTTTTTTTTTCCCTGAAATTTACGAAGCTGCCAAAAAAATAGAGGAGGGTTTTTGATAAGCTTCTGTGCTCCTTGATTTGTGCTCCAAGTCAGAAAGTCTGGGTTTGTGTCTATGACTCTTGTGATTGTGGGCAGGCCACTTAAATCCTCTGAACTTCAGATCTTCCATGAGATGCGGTAATAAGGAATCCCTTTGTCTGCTTCATATTCTACGGGAGACAAGTGCTACAGGCAAGCATGGAGGGAGTGGTCCTGCTCTCTAAAGAGTGGGGACCAGCATTTGGATAAGCTCCCATGGATGGATTTCAGCTCTGGGAGCCAGCCCTCTTGCCACGTGTCTCTGGAACCTCAAAGCTTACCATCTCTGCTAATGATATTCCCCACCCACACCACATGGGTATGTAACCAACATAAACAAAGAGTGTTTTAAGGCATTGAATAACATCGTTGGGACACACGTTACTGCAACAACCCCAAGATAGCTAAATTTAATTAGCTGGGCACGCCCAAGCATTGTGTACAGCCACATGCCTCTGTTTTAGGAGTGGAAAAAACCCAGTGTTTTGTGGGTCTGGAAGTCACAGACAGAAGCAAGAACGGAAAAAAGTAGCAATAATCCAATTGTACTAATAGGATCTCAGTCTGGGAGAACCATGCCCTTCTGTATCACTTTTGGGAAGATCTCAAAACACCTAAAGACATTTGATGTAGTCAAAGGATTTCTGTATTTGGAGACAAAGCTATGGGTTAGAATACTGCCTACTATTTGATATCTGTATGACTTTAGGCAAATATCTTAAACCCTTTATTATTATTTTTTTTAATTTTTGCAGGGAGTAAGCCAGAGCAATTGGGGTTAAATGTCTTCCCCAAAGTCACATGGCTAGTAAGTGTTAAGTGTCTGAGGTTGGATTTGAACTCAGGTCCTCCTGACTCCAGGGCTGGTCCTCTATTCACTGTGCCAACTGGCCGCTCCATAAACCCTTTATTTTTACAGCTTCTATAAGAGAATGGGGCTTTGACTAGATTGTCTCTAAGAACTTTTCTAGCTCTAACTTTATGAACATAGAATCTATGGATATTATGATTTGCATTTGGGCAATTGCCAAAGATTGTTATTTGACCATTAGATTTTGATCACCTTTGACAGGAGAAAAGTTGTAGTATCATCATTGGGTGAGGATTAGTAAACATAGAGATTAATTAGTAAAGCTGTTTTCCTGGGCCCTAGTTGGAGAAATGGGTCTGAATTGTTGACCTGACCCCTTTCTTTTCCTTTATTGTAACTGAATTTGCTTTTAAAAATATTTTTATTGATATCTTTTGTTTTTATACCAGTTATTTCCTGATATACCTTCCTTACCCTCCTTGAGCCCTCCCTTATAATAAAGATAGTTAAGCAAAAGCTATCTCCCCAGAAACTAGATCTGGCAGTGTAGTCCCCTACTTTCCTACCAACTAGAGGAAAGTAGAAACTAAAGAACTTTTTGATCATCTGTTCTTTAGGACTAAGACTAATCAAATTTAATCAATCAGAGTTTGGTTACCTTTTAGAAAAGTTCTGATTGTTGTGTTATTCCCTGGTTATGTTTATGTCACTCTGCATCAGTCTTCCTGTGTTTTTCTGAATTCTTCATATTCATAACTTCCTAAAATACACTAGCGTTCCATTTTATTAACATACAACAATTTTTTTTTTCAAGCATTCCCTGATTTGTGGGTATCCATTTTGTTTTTGGTTGTTATGATGATTTATCAAACTGGACATGGTTTGGACAGTTTTGGAACTGTTTATTATGGAAAGAGTGAGGCCAAGGGTTGATTTTTATAGCTATCTTCAATTCTGTTAACAGTAATAATAATGAGATAATGACAGGAAATTGGCATATACTTATTTGGCTGAGAAAATCACTTTTCACATGGAGTTATATTTCACAAAGCTGAAGGTCCTTCATATATCATTTGAACTATACCTCTGCATTTGAGTAGGAAAGCATCTGTATTATCTTTCATGTTCTTAAAGGGCTTGAGGGCTATGGACAAATAGAAAAATCACTGGACTTGTCAGATCTGAATTCAAATCCCAGCATTGCCATTTACCAATTGTGTGATATTGGATAAGTTGTTTAATTCCTTAAAACCTCAATTTCTTTATCTGTAAAATAAGATTAGATTAGATCATAGGGGTCCTTAACACTTTTTGTGTCACAGACCCCCATTGATAGCCTAATGAAGTGTATCTACCTCTTCTCAAAATAATTGTTTTTTTTAAATACATAGGATTTCCAAGGAAATAAATTATATTGAAATACAGCTATCAAAATATTAAAAAGAACAAGTTCAAGAATCCCAGGTTAAGAATTCTTGTCACCAGGTTATCTCTAAGGGCCCTCTGAGCTCTAAAAATCTTATACTCCTATGTTGCTATAAGCTCCATGCATTAGGAGCTACTTTGTAAACCATAAAGCAATGTATAAAGGAATATGAGCTCTTGTTAGTCTAATGCAAGTTCTAGAGGAACACTTAAAAGGGGAAAGTCCAAATAAGTTTATTTTCATTCAGTGCAAACTGAAAGTAAGCATGCCAGCCTCAGGTCTGACATTCATTAGGCAGTTAGATCTTTTCTCCACGGGTACTACTAGAAAAGAAAGGATTATGTATTCTGTAGCTCGGTGGCCATAGTCATAAAATCAGTCAATCAGTAGACATCTATTAATCACCTATTATGTACCAGGCAATATACTAAGTTCTGGGGATAAAAAAGAGGCATAATATAGTCCCTGCTTTCAAGGAGCTTACAATCTAATGGGAGAAGACAACATAAAACAGATGTGTGTGTGAAGCTATATATAGGATAAAAAGGAAATAATCAAAAGAAGGAAAGCACTGGAATTGAGAAGTTATGGAAAGTTTCCTGTAGAAGGTAGAATTTTATGTGGGACTTAAAGGAACCCAGGGAGGTCAGTAGTCAGAGAAGAAAAGAGAAAGCATCCCAGGCTTGGGGGGGTGTAGACAGCCAGAGAAAATTCCTGGAGCTTAGAGATGGAGTGTTTTGTTTTGTTTTGGAACAACCAGGGGACCAGCATCACTGGATTAAAGAATATGTATAAAGTATAACAAGATTGAGAATGTAGGTGGGGTCTAGGTAATGAAGGGTAAGCAGAGCATTTTGTGTTTGCTCCTGGAAGCAATAAAAAGTTAGTGGAGTTTATTGAGTGTGAGTAGGATGACATGATTGGATCTGCATTTTAGGAAAATCAGTTTAAGTGACCAAATGGAGAATAGATTGGAGTGAGGAAAGACCTGAGGCAAGCAGACCTAGCAGCAGACTGTTGTGAGGTGTGAGGTGATGAGAATCTACACTAGAATAGTGGTGTGTCAAAGAAAGAGAAGGGGGAATATCCGAGAGATGCTGTAAAGATGAAATCATCAGGCCTTGAAGACAGCTTGGATATGGGGGGGGGGGGTGAGATGTAGTGGAATGACTCCTAGGCTGTGAGCCTGAGGGCTTAGGAGGAGGGTGTTGCCCTCTACAGTAATAAGGAAAGTGTGCATTGTTGGGAAGAATTTAGGGGGAAAGATAATAGGTTTTGTTTTGGACATAATGAGTTTAAGATGTCTACTGGACATCCAGTTCAAGATATCTTAAAGGCAGTTGGAGATGTGAGATTAGAGGTCAGCAGAGAATGGGGCAGGAATGGGAGTGAATTGATGGGGAAGTATAGTAGGGTTGCCTAGCAGCAGTGAGGACCCAGTTGAGGTAATGTAACTTAAGTAGGGTATTGGATTCAATCAGAACAATTATGTGATTTTCTCCACCTTCCTTCAGTGGCATGTGTAAAAATGTGAAAGCAATGAATGGTGGGAAGATACACAATTAAGATGTGAGGCTGACATAGAATTTATTATGCTGTAGGCAAACTTAAAAAGACAGGATAACAATCATGATATTAGACAAGGCAACAGCAAAAATAGATGTAGTTAAAAGAGAAACAGGGAAATTACATTATGCTTTAAGGCACCTTAGACAGTGATAGAGATAGAAACTGAACTTGTGTTTTTCTTGATCTAGGGAACTCTTTTACTGATGTTGGTGTAATGTAATGCCAAAAGAAAGGCAACTTCCCAAGGTTCAGAATACCAGCATAGGTGCTCTCCATTTTATTCAGTGACAAACCAAGAACAGAGAAGATCAAAACATGACATCATTCCAAATACAGCATTTACTAAGTGTGATTAAATAATCTCCAAGTACTACCCCACCCCAGGACCTTCCAATCATTCAATCAATTACAAAGTCTCTGTTCTAAATACTTCTCCACCCCTAGGCTATACCTTAATTAAGTCCACCACAAAGTCCCTCTTCTCAAATGGAGATTAGTTTCCAAACATAAGGTCAAAAGTTCCCCACCCCTGGATCACAATTGAATCTACCCCAGAGTTACATCAAGTTTAAACACAGCACTTAATACCCAAATGGAGGTCTTTTCTTCATCTTGACACGAGGCAAGTTCTCAGCAATCTTAGTTCCCGGGGAGACAAGGCTTAGCAAGGCCATAAGATACATTGCCAATCCCTTCATGAATTTATCCTCTGTCTGTAGAACAGTCCTAGAACCCCTGAACACATTAGCAAAGCCCTCTCCCAGGATTTCTGTAAACATACAACAAGAAAATCCTTCTTCAGGGCTTCTGAACCAACAGAAAGGCTCCCAGACCCCTGCAACAACAGCACTGTCCTTCACCAGTGGACAGTATTCACTCTGTCTGCAGGACAGTCTCCAGACCCCTGCAACAACAGCACTGTCC
>NW_027186502.1:923062-995809 GCF_028583685.1 Petaurus breviceps papuanus
CTGTCCCTCACCAGTGGACAGTATTCACTCTCTGTCTGCAGGACAGTCTCAGGGCTTCTTAACCAAATGCCAGGTTCCAGGACTTCTTCAACAGGACAGTCTTTCACCAGTGGACAAATCTGGCAAAATAACATCAAAACAGACAGACAAAGTACCAGCAAAACAGCCATGTCTCCTCAGTCCTTGGCAGCTCAGGGGGCAGGTCTCAAAAGTCCAGGGCAATTCAAAGCGGCCACCAGCAATTCTCTTAGTCTCTCTCTCTCTCCACGAGGTGCTGCTTCCAAAAAGATCTTCCGCCTCTCACTTGTCTCTCCAAATCTACGTCACCAGCTCCTCCCAGTTCAGGACTTTCTTTTCACACCAAAAAGTCCATCCCACAGGTGGGATTAACAAGCTCTGGGTTTTAACACAATCAGTTTGAAAACCAAGCCAATACAGGGGAATCTTTAATTGCCATTACTATCACAGTTGGTCAGCCAGTACTTTTTGTGCAACTTAAAGTATTAGAGAGTTGCCTGTGGCACTGAGAAAGATTAAGTGACATGCCCAGGGCCATCCAGTCAGTACTATCAGAAATGACATTTTAATCTGAGTCTTCCTAGCTTTGAAGCCAGGTCTGTGTCCACTCTGCTATTCAATGTCTCAGAGAAACAAATAGTATCAATATTAAATATATATTAATTTAAATCCATTGTTGTTGTTCAGTTGTTTTCAGTTGTGTCTGACTCTCTGTGACCACATTTAGGATTTTCTTGGCAGAGATACTGGAGTGGTTTGCAATTTCCTTCTCCAGCTCATTTAATAGATGAGGAAACTGAGAAAAACAGAGTGAAGTGACTTGCCCAGGGTCATATAGCTAATAAGTGTCTGAGGGCATATTTGAACTCAGGAAGATGAGTCTTCCCAACTTCAAACCTGACCATCTATGCACTGTACCACAGAGCTGTCCCTTAAATCCATGGCATCTAAGTATTTAAAGGAAAAATGAATGCAATTACAGGTAGACTAGTACAGGGAAACTATAATAGTGAGAGAGTTCAAGATTCTTCTTTCAGACCTAGAAAATCTAAAAACAAGAAAAGGCTAGAATTGGAAAAAGTAGGATATGAATAGAAAGCTAGGAAAGTTAGATGCAATGGATACTTAGTGATTAATGAATGAAAATAAAAGGCAGTAGACATTTTTCTCAACTTTGTATGTCTTCTTTCAAAACCATAAATATTAAACATCCTTTAATTACTATAACTTAATAAATATCATAATTAAGGGTGTTTCAAGAAAGGCTTCAAATTATATGAAGACTAAATAATTCTAAATAATTGGTAGGTAAAAGAACAAATCATAGGTCAATAGATAATTTCATCAAGAAAATGACAATCATGAGACAACATACCAAAACTTTTGTAATGTAGTCAAAGAAGTCCTACATGAAAACTATATAGCTCTACCTGACTTCATCAACAAATGAGAGAAAGAATCAGTGAATTAGTCATGCAACTTAAAAAAAATAACAAGAAAAGAAACATTTCTAAAATGTCAATGAAACACTAAGCTTAAATTCTAAAAATTAACAAAATTAAAGCTAAAATGAATCATAAAGAAACTGGAAGCTTTTTAAAGTTAAAATAAGCTATTAAATCTGAATTTTTAAAAGGAGGGAGAAAAAAACAAATTGCCAATATTAAAACTGAAAAAAATAATTAGAGACAAAAAAGAAGAAATAAAGACAATTGAACTATTTCCCCAATTATATTTCAATAAAACTGTTAATTGAAGAGAAATGAATGAATATTTATAAAAATCTAAAATACTTAAATTAACAGAAGAAATGGTCATTTAAATAACCCAATATCCAGAAGAGAAATTGAAGAAATTGTAGTGAGGTCCAAAGAGTCAAAGAAGGAACTTTCCAAAGGAGGCTGCGTGGAATACCTTTGGACCAAAATGGTTTTGCAAGTTATTTTTATCAAACATTCAAAGAACAATTAATTCAAATGTTGTTGTTCTTCAGTTAGTTCAGTCATGTCTGACTCTGTCATCTAATTCAGGGTTTTCTTGGCAAAGATACTGGAGGGTTTTCCCATTTCCTTCTCTAGCTCATTTTACCACTGAAGAAGTTGGAGCAAACAGTGTTAAGAGACTTAACCAGGGTCACACAGCTAGTAAGTATCTGAGACTGAATTTGAATTCATATTTTCCTGACTCTAGGACCAGGCACTTTATCCACTGTACAACCTAAACTGTCCAATTCAAATATTACATAAACTATTTTCAAAAACATCAAAAGAAAAGATCCTATCAAATTCCTCTTTTGATATATAGTCTTTATACCTAAATTCTGGAGAGACAAAACAGGGAAATTTATAGAACAATATCCCTAATGAATCTCAATACAAAAATATTGAATAAAATATTAGCAAAGAGTTTATAATAATCTGTCAAAAAAGAGTATATATTATGAATAAGTTGAATTTATACCCAGAAATGTAGGGGTGATTTCAACATAAGAAAGCTTATCAATATAAGAAACCACAATAATAATAATGATTATATCAATAGATGCAGAAAAAAATTTAGGTAAAATATAAAATCCAATGGGAATGATTGTAACTTCCCATTATGTGCTAAATAGCACCTATCTCAAAGTAAAAGACATTGTTATGTGTAATACAGAAACAGTTGAGTCCTTTCTAATAAGACTATAGATACTGTAATAATGTTGATTATCTGCACTGTTATTTGATATATTCCTAGAAATTCTAGCTATGCCAGTAAGAAAAGAAAATATAATAAAATAAGCTGATAGAAGAGAAAAATACTTTTTGCTGGGAGGCTACTTAGAGAAGCCTTGAGAATTAACTAAAATAAATTGAAATAATGTTCAATATACCCAAAGAACCCAGCTACTATTCTACCAAAAAAAAATCTTTCTAAACTGGAAAGCCATTTAAAAGGAGTTAAATTGAAATCGAAATTTATGTGACACAACACACTCATAAACAAATGAGAAGAGTAGGGAAGAAAATGTCTTTCATGACTATGGTTAGGAGAAGAGTTTTTGATCTAAAAAAAAAGCAGCTGTGGGGGAATACAGAGAAAATGGTCAAAGAATATGAACAGGTTGTGCCAAAGGAAGAAAACTAAGGTATCAAGAATCGTATGTAAAATTCTCCAATTCATTAAGATAAATGCAAATTAAAACAACTTTGAGGTTCTACCTTAAGCAATCAAGGTTAAATAACTTGCTCAAGTTTACACAGCCACTTATTTCTGGGTGTGGTGCTAAGTATCTGGGCCCATATTTGATCCCCAGGTCATCCCTACACTGGAGCCAGTGCTCTTTACTTGCTGAGCCACCTGGCATCCCCTAAGCAATTGGGGTTAAGTAACTTGCTCAAGGTTACACAGCCAGGTGTTTCTGTGTGGGTGCTAAGTGTCTGAGCCCGGATTCGATCCCAGGTCATCCCGACTCTGGGGCCGGTGCTCTTACTTGCTGTGCTACCTGGCCGCCTAGAGGTTCTACCTTCTAACCATGAGATTGGCAGATGACAGAAAAGGAAAAGGACAATTGTTGGAGTGGTTATCAAAGGCAGGGACATAAATACATCATTGATAGAACTATAAATTGGTAAAACCATTCTAGAAAGCATTTTGGATCCTTACCATGAAAATAACTAAACTGTGCCTACCTTTTGACCTAGTTATAGTACTATTAGGATTTTAGCCCAAAAAAGATAGAAGAAAAAGATAAAGGATTGATCTGTGTAAACATATTCATAGGAAAACTTTTTTGTTGTGTCAAAGAATTGGACATACTATCAACTGGAAAATGGCTGAACAAGTCATGGTATATGAACATAATGGAATAATGCCATAAGAAATGACAGAGAGGATGGTTTCTGAGAAACCTGAGAAGACTCATATGAACTAATGCAGCATGAAGTAAGCAAAACTGGAAAAACATTTTATGTAATGACTACAACATTGTAAAGAAAAACAAATTTGAATGATTTAAGAACTCTGAAGATTGCAATGAACAACTGCAATTCCAGAAGACTAATGAAGAATTAGCCTTTTTCACAAAGAGGTGGTGGCCTAGAAGTGTACTATGAGACATATGTTTTTGAGTATTACCAATGTGTGTATTTGTTTTTACTGATTTTGCTTATTTATTGAAAGGAATGTTTTTTAAATGTTTTTTAAATTTGTGGGTTGTTTATGAGTTGGAGTTGATATTGGTGCCAAAAAAAAAATAAGGAAAACATCATGTAAGGATTAAAAATTATACTCTGAAGGGAAAAGAGGAAATTCAGATGGAGACAGACAAGCAGGTCAGCTTTGAAACTAAATTGTCAAATTTATTACACTCTTTTTCAAAAGCCCAAGATACACATAATAGAGATTCATCGTCTCATACATAACCTTGTTTTCTGTTCTTCTTATATAGAAATGTTCATGTTTATTCATATTTATCAAGTACAGGATAAAATTAAAATTAGACAATTAAAAAACCCTCTCCCACTAATAGAAGTCAGAGCTAGAAAGGTACCTTGGTGATCATCAGATCCAACCTCCCATTTTACAGTTGAGGAAACTGAGGCCCAAAGAAGGGAAATGTCTTGCCCAAGTTTATGCAGGTAGGAAGTAGTAGATCCAAAATTCAAATCCTGTTCTTCCAAATACAAGATCAATGCTCTTTCTATGCCATGGTGCCTTCTTACCCTGCAAAGTATTTGTCTTCCCTTTCATAGAATAATTTCTCTCAGTCTGACTAGCAAGAGCTTAATTCAAGGACATGGAGCTGGGATTGTCACTTTCACACATTGAGCCTTTGCCTTTTCCTCTTTCAAACAAGGAGATTGGATTAGAGGATCTTTAAGGACATTTCTTCATACTAGCATTCAGTGATCATGACTGTATTAATAGTCTTTTTACCCATATAGACCCTGTGAAATTCAATTCTCATTCTTATTTTCTTACTTCTGCTCTTCTTTCTCTCTCCTCTCTTTCTACATCCCTTTCTCCTCCAACTCAGTTTCCCTTTGCCCCTAATACTTTGATCACATCTGGTGTATTTTGGAGACTTGATGAATGTCTGTTTTTCCGATGGGACACATGGAGGATATCAAAGGCACTTAAGCTCTGAAAGGGTGGAAAATTCTGCATGGCATTTTTTAGTGTGTGGCTTGGAGGGTGTTGGATGGCAGCTGTGTGGCAGGAGAATTGGCAAAAAAGGGCAAATACGGCTCTTAAGGGAAGGTGCAAGAGCCTGGCCACAGGAAATCTTGGTTGAGAACTACACTGCTCATGTTTTGCCATATTTCTGCACCATGCTTACATGGGGTGTATCAGGTTATGGAGGAGATACAGAGATGTACAAATCAATTGAGATATAGAGATGTGGGACAAACTGGGACAAAAATTAATTAGGACAAAATAAAATAAAACTTCTTGGCATACAATATACCTTGAAATTTTTATATCTTTACAAAAACTTTTAATATGTAGCATTTCTTTCATCATTTGACATTGACTTCATACGACTTTGACATATATTCATTTATTCTTTGTTATAAAGTTAGACTATATTAGATGGCATATTATCTTTAACAAACAGTCAATTTCCCCAAATCTTGCCTTGGTTATAGCCTATAGGTTTCTAATGAGGTTTAAATCCATCAAGTTCCCATGCCATTGAAACATGTTTGTTTCCATCTCTTGGATAAATTTCTTGAGCTTTCATGATATTGGCATGGTAGAAAGCTGTGCTTCAATATTCCATTTCCATCTGGGAATTTCTATGATTCCTGGACAAATCTGCTGCTCAGTACATCAGCATATTTATCAGATTTCATCATCCTCTTAATGGAAACAAGATTTTCCAGATATATTTGAATTAGAAAAAAATCCCCACCCCTAATTTTTTTAGTGTACATTTTATAATCTAATGGTGATGCCCAGTTTTTACAGCCTTTGGATTTCTTGTGGCAGTGTTTTTGGTGTATCCTTTAATGAAAAAAATGAATTTCATAAATAATAAAAATTCCCTTCTTTTAATCTTTAGTACTCCAGTCTTTGTATTGATTTGCCCATGACAATCATTTTTCTTCCTAAGTTTCTTGTAGGTTGCTTTGAAAATTCTCACCTGCTTCATGGGGATTAGTTAGTTTGTTTTATAGCAACAGTGTATCTCATTTTGCTCTGTGCTTGTGTATTTATCACATTTTTCTGTATTATAGGCTTTAATGATCCCTGAAATGCTTGATAATCCAATACCAACAGCCCCTACAGTATCTCTTAGCAACCATTGAGCTATGTTCTTTAAGAACTATAATTTTTTCATGTTCCTTTTTAGTTTTCACTCCTTCAAAGGATTCACTCCTAAAAGTCACAAAGTTAAGACAACAAAAGAGAGCAAACACAGCAACATATGCAAAGGGCAAGAGAATAAACACTTGGCTAGCAGAGAACCAACTAAAGATGGGAAAACCAGCTCAATCTAGTTTCACCTAGTGGAAGTATGATATTTTGAGTCAGCCTCATGTCAGCATTCATAATCATTGCTGTCACAAAATAAGGTTTTTTGTATCAGGCTTACTTGTCTCAAGAAATTTGTCTGCCACTAGATCTTCATGCTATGGAATTATATTTCTTTCCCATTCCTTCCTCCATAGAGATTAGCAATCAAATATGGGATCATGGATCTTTTTAGGGAAAACTGGCAATGGTTTATTTAAGCAGCAGGTGACGAACATGAAGTTGTCAGTATAATGATAGTGAAAACAGGGTTGGACATGTGAGGAGACCTAGATTTGAATCTCACCTCTAATATTTGTTAGCTTTGGGACCTTGGGAAAATCATTTTAACTCTGAATCTAAATTTCCTTACCTGTAAAATGAAGATGACAATAATCCTTGTACCATCTCACAGGTTTATGGCGAGGAAAGTGATCCATAAACCTTAAAGCAGGGGTAGAGGGGTGGAGAACCTGTGGTCTCAAGACCACTTGTGACTTTCTAGGTCATTGGGTGTAGCTTTTTGACTGAGTCCAAGTTTTATAGAACAAATCCTTTTATTAAGGGGATTTGTTCTGTGATATGGATTCTGTCAAAGGGCTGCACTTGAGGACCTAGAGGGCCACATATGGCCTGGAGGCCATGGTTTCCTCACCTTAAAGTGTTATAAAACTGAGTTAGTGTTAATGTTGTAGAAAGTGCACACTTCCCACAGTGTGTAGTGCATATCATGTAATCAATTAGAGAAAGGGACCGCAAGGAGACCGACTAATTACTAACAAACTCCCTCTGAATAAGACTTAGTAAGCAATAAAAATGTTTAGCTCTCCTATGAGTGAGATAAAAATGCAAACAATTCAGAAAAGATCCCATTCGCACTGCACCTAAACTTGTACCATCTCTGGTCCCTAACTATCTATCTCCTCACAGTCTTTTCAGGTCTCTTGCATATTTTCCATTTTTCCTCTCCTTTCAAAGTGCTGTAAATAACACCATACTATAATATCCTGCAATAAACAAGTCAACTTGGTAGACTGTGGGAGAGATACAGAGTTTAAGTAAGTCAAGTTCCCTTCCTCTAAGGAGCTCATAATCTAGTTGGGAGGCAAGGTAGTGTGGATAAGACACCAGCCCTCATAGTATCTTGGATCTACAATTGGAAGGACATATCTATAGTCCATTCCCCTCCTTTTCCAGCAAAAAGGCTCAGAAAGTGATTAAGCTATTTGTTCAAGGTCAACCAAATAAAGACATCAGAGGTTGGATTTGAACACATATCATCTGGACTTGGAGTCAATACTGTTTGCACTGTGTCACATGATCCCTCAGGACCTTTCTCTTTCATCCTGCTCTATCTCCTGCCCTCTTGGCCATGCTGGTGCTCTCCACACAAACCTGGAACTCAAGATGTTCTGGCCCTTGGGGCTATGAGATCATGCCCCTCTGATTGTCAGAGATCTTTGGAAAAGTGGCAGATGTCTTTTGAAGGTTCAGCATAACCCCTGGTGAGTGCATTCATCCAAAGTTCAACAGCAAAGCTTATTTATGTTATACCTTGAGCAGAGAACAGATTCATCCACCAGTGACTCACATGCAACTGAAGTTGCCTTGACCTTGTCGTAAGAAACAAACTTTTGTTAGTGTTAGAGATTTCAACAATTAGTAAACTTGGCAGGGGATAATCCTGGGAGTGGGGGATAATTGTGGTGGTTAGGGATGGCTATTTCTTTCAAGACTCTAACCAGACCACTGTAACTCTTATTTACAGAACTCCCACTGAAATGGGGAAAGAGAAAACCCTAGTGAAACAAATGCTTCTTCCCCTAGTTATCCTAATACTTTAATCCTCTTGTCTCTTTCCATCCTTACCTTTTCAGTCATCCCCTTTTAACTAGCATTTCAAAGGCCAGACTTTTGCTCTGGATTTGGTCTACATTGATGTGATCAAATCAAGACCATAAGTCAGCCAGCATTTATTAAGCATGTGCTGTGTGCCAGGCTCTGTACTAAGGCCAAACACCCCCGCACATGAGTTCTCTCTTCCTCCCTCTCTCTCCCCCTCTCCCCCCCCTTGCTCTTGAGGAATTCATAGTCTATATATACAAACGAGAAAGAGCATATGTTAGAGGCATAGCACTAGCATTAAGGGTGGTTTGGGGGTTTGGGAGAGACTTTTTACAGAGGGAAATAGGAGATAGAAATGAGGGGGAAAGATCAGGCATGGGGACGGCCAATGAAAATGCATTGTTATGAGATGGATTGCTGTGCTCAAGGAACAGCAAGGAGTCCAGCGTCACTGGATCTCAGATTGCGTAAAAATGATAAGCTGTAAAGAGACAGAAATGACAGAAGCAAGAAGTTATGAAGGACTTTAAAAGTCTCTTAGAGGATTTTCTTTTTTTTTTTTAAGCAGTTGGGGTTAAGTAAATTGCCCAAGGTTACACGGCCAGGTGTTTCTGGATGGGTGCTAAGTGTCTGAGCCTGGGATTCAATCTCCAGGTCATCCCAACACTGGAGCCAGTGCTCTTACTCACTGCGCCACCTAGCCACCCCAAGGATTTTATATTTGATCCTGGTGGTAGGTAATAGAAAGCCATTAAAGTTTATTGAATTGAGAAGTGACATTGTCAGACCTGCAGTTTTGGGAAGATCAGTTTGAGAGCTGAGAGGAGAATGCACAATTGAGGCAAGGACACCACCCAGCAGGCTATTGCAATAGTTTTGGCATGACTTGATGAAGGCCTGCACCTTGGTGGCAGCAGTGTCAGTGTGGAAGTGAGAGAGTATATGAGAGATGTTGCAAAGGTAAAATTCATAGACCTTGCAACTGATTGCATTTTGGGGGGAGAGATAGAATGAGGGGCTGTGGTCCTGGATAACTGGGAAGATGGTGGTACCCTTGACAATAATAGGGAAGTCAGAAAGGGGGGGACCTTTGGCTTAACTTTGCCTGTGGTCGCTGGGGTGGGACTTCTGAGAAAGCAACAAGGATACTAGCCGATGCTGTTGGTGGTTGGAAAGCTTCCGCAGTGGAATGGAGCCTTCATTTACTCTAGTAGTTCACCATTGGGGAAGGGGAGATAGGGAGGATAAGGTGCCTTCAGGTGGATTTGCAAAGCACTTTCATGATCATATGAATAATGGTTCTCTATGACTTCATCCTTCATGTACTGATGATGGATATTGAATTCCTTCTTGTTGACTTGGCCTCTTATAAAGTGGGTCAGCATACCTGTAATTCTTCTGATAAGTAGAAAGTCAATAATCCTGAACTTGATCACTAAATCTAGCTTTTATTTCTTCTTGTCCACAAACATTTCTATGTGACCTATTGCCCAAGGGAAGTCACCTAATTGAAAACTATTCTTTTTAACAAGGACTGTTTATGGTCTTCTCAATTAATTTTGCTTTCATTTCATCACTTGTTTACCCTCATCCATAATCTTGGGTTTTGGTTTGGCTCCTGTGGCCCTCAGCATGTCTGCTGTAGCCAAATGGCTCCCTTAGCCTCAGAAGTCAAGCAAATTTAACTGGGTGAGTTCTGGTTGTCTGTGGGACTGTGGCCATGATGGACCATGCTTAGGGATCAGAGATACCAGTTTTCAGACAGATGGCAGTGTTACTTGCATTTTTTTTTAAAGCAATTGGGGGTAAGTAACTTGCTCAAGGTTACACGGCCAGTTATTTCTGGGTGTGGTGCTGAGTGTTTGTGCCCGGGATTTGATCTCCAGGTCATCCCAACACTGGAGCCAGTGCTGTTACTTGCTGTGCTACCTGGCCACCCCAGTGTGACTTGCATCTTGATGAGAAACAGTATGAGGAAAAGTTTCCTGGTTAACTGTTCATCAAGTTATGACTGTTCACCTAAAAAAAGCCTGAAAAATGTTCTGAAAAATTGAATTATGTTGTATGGTGAGTCACATCTGACCTCTCTAGTGATAATTTAAGAAAAAGAAAAATCCAAATAGTTTAAAACTAAGCAAGAACCATCAAGAGAATGCTATTCAAAAGGGGAAAGTGATGTAGTACATTAACAGGAAGTCATCTTTTCCTAGGGTTGACCCTTAGGAGAAAGAAGCAGCTTCTATTAAATAAATACTATAAAATACTATTTAAAATAAGAAGAAAGTATAAGGTGAGGATATTTCTGAGGTGTTGGAAATGCCAAGTTGATGAACTTAGAAAAATATGGAAAGACTTGGACTTATGAAGGAAGAGGTTATCCACTCTTACAGGAACAGAAGACAAATAAGTATAATGTGGTCTTATATAGATGCTTATGAAGGTATATGTTCATATATGAGTATGATTACAGATATCTAAATATATGTAGATATCTTTGAGTTACATGTGTATATATGTGTGTGTATGTATATATATGTATATTTGTGTGTGTGTGTATATATATATTACTTATATGTACATACAAGCATATACCTCTATATATCTATATCTGTACTTAATTGTAGCCTTCTTGGAAAAGGGGGAAGGATAGGGAGGAGGAAAGGAGAAAGAACAAAATAAAAAGTAGAGAACAAAAGAAAATTTACAAGGAAGCAAAGAAAAGATGGACAGCTCTGAATACAATGTGTAGTATTTTTCATATAGACTTTCTTGAAATGGAAATTTATTATTGTATATATATTTTTTTAAATACTAGTTGTCTTTTTTTTTTAGATTCTTCTTTTTGCTTTTTGGAGGGGGAAAGGTAGGGAAATTGGGGTTAAGTGACTTGCCCAAGGTCACATGGCTAGTTTTTTGTGTGTTCTGTCTGAGGTCAGATTTGAACTTGGGTCCTCCTGACTCCAGGGCTGGTGCTCTATTCACTACGCCACCTAGCTGCCCCTTATTGTTGTATATTTTTAATCCTCTTACATTCTGCTGTGCACATAGCAATGCTTCCCCACCCCCTTATTTTATATTTAGGTTTATGTTTCTTTTGCTTTTCTTATTGTGTATTTAAGTTTTAGTATTCAAGCTTAAAATAAATTAATAAAAAGAAAAGAAAATCAAATCACTAATATTTTTTAAAAGTGTGAATATACCATCAATGAAGATGAAATTACAATAATTATAAGGAGCTATTTTGCCCAATTATATGCCAATAAACTTAGCAATTTAAGTGAAATGGAAGAATACTTACAAAATGTAAGTTGCCTCGATTAGCAAAAGAGGAAATAGAATATCTAAGTAGACCTATTTTATAAAAAGAAATTGAACAGGCCACAAATGAGCTTCCCAAGAGAAAAGGACCAGAACCAGATGGATTTACAAGTGAATTCTACCAAACATTTAAAAATCAACTAATTCCAATATTAAATAAATTATTTGGAATAATAGGTAAAGAAGGGATTCCGCCAAACTCATTTTAGGAAACATATACGATACTGATACCTAAACCAGGAAGAGTAAAAACAGAGAAATAAAATTATAGACCAATTTCATTAATGAATATGTATGCAAAAATCCTAAATAAAATACTAGCTAAAAGATTACAACATGGGGCAGCCAGGTAGCGTAATGAGTAAGAGCGCCGGCCCGGCGTTGGGAGACCTGGGATGGGTTCCAGCCTCAGATACTTGGCACCCACAAAAAATAACTGGCCGTGTAACCTTAAGCAAGTTACTTAACCCCAATTGCTTAAAAAAAATTACAACATTATATTTTAAAGATTATACATTGTGTTCAAGTAAAATTTATACCAGGAATCCCAGGATGGTTTAACATAAAGAAAACTATTAATATAATTGATTAAACAGTGATAAAAGTTAAAAAAGACATCATATCAATAGATGCAGAAAAAGCTTTTGGTAGAGTTTAGTACTCATTTCTATAAAAAAAAAAACTTTAAAGTTTTGGCAAAAATGAACTTTTCCTTAAGTTGATAAAAAGCATTATCTAAAACCATTAGCAAGCATCATTTGTAATGGAGATAAATTAGAAGCCTTTCCAGTAAAATCAAGTATGAAACAATGATACCTACTGGTACCAATATTATTCAGTATCATATTGGACATTCTCACAATAGTAATAGGAGAAGAAAAGAAATTGAAGGAATCAAAATGGGAAATGAGGTGATAAAAAATATCACTTTTTGTGATGATGATATGATGATATTCTTGGAAAATCCCAGAGACTCACTTAAGAAGTTGGTTGAAACAACTAATAAATTTAAATTATATTAAATATCCAAATACTAAATAGTTAAATATTAACTATATTAATAATTTTAGCAAGTAGCAGAATATAAAGTAAATCCACATAAATCATCAGCATTTCTCTATGTCACAAACAAAACTCTGCAAGAAGAGACAGTAAAAAAATACCCATTTAAAAAATAACTCTAGATAGTATAAAATGCCTGGGAGTACACCTGCCAAAACAAATCCAGCAACTCTATAAACAAAGTTATTAAAAAGCCTATTTTTATACAAGTAAAATCAGATTTAAATAGAGAGATACTAATTGTTCATGGGTAGGCAGGTCTAAAATAATAAGAATGACAATTTTATTCAAACTAATTTATATAGTCAATGCCATCTCAATTAAATTATGAAAAAATTATTTTACTGAGTTAGAAAAATAACAAAATTAATTTGGAAAGACAAAAGGTCAAGAATTTCAAAGGAAATGATGAAAAAAAAGTGTAAAGGAAGGAAGTTTAGCAGTACCAGAGCTTAAACTATATTACAAGGTGGTAATTATCAAAAGTATATAGTACTGGCTAAGAAATAGAAAGGTAGATTAGTGGATTAGAATAAACATACAATTTATAGCAACAAATAAACATAATAACCTTGTATTTGACAAATATAAAGACTTAATATTTTGGGATTAGAATTATTATTTGGTAAAATTTGTTGGGAAAACTAGAAAGCAGTATGGTAGAAAGTGGACATGGACTAATATCTCACATCATTTACCAAGATAAGGTCAAAATGAATAGATGATCTAGAAATAATTTTGCAAAAAAATTAGAAAAACATGGAATATTATTACTCATTGGACTTATTGATAAGTGAACAATCTGTAAATAAACAAGAGATAGAGAGTAAAGTTATGTGTACCATACATAATTTTGATTACATTAAATTATAAAGGATTTGTACAAATAAATCAAATATAACCAAGACCAGAAAGAAAGCAGCAAATTGGGAAAACATTTTTATAGATAATTTCTCAGATAAAGATCTCATTTTTCAATATATCAATAACTATAAAATTTATGAGAATACAAGTCATTCCTTAATTGATATGTGGTCAAAGGGTATGAACAAGCACATTTCCAGTGATAAAATAATTTATGGACACATAAATATGCTTTAAAATGATAGATGGGGAAGGTAACAAATTTTGGAGAGGATGTGGAAAAATTGGGACTCTAATTCATTGTTGGTGGAATTGTGGAACAATCCAAACATTTTGGGGAACAATTTGGAATTATGCCCATGTAAGACTCTAAATTTTTTAGAAAGCATCCTGCTCATTATTTCTTGCTATGCTCAGATTCTTTTAATATTTTTTTTTGCTAATTTTATCATTAAATATTATGGAGTCACAGTCAGGATCACACACGATTTAGCAGCTTCTACACTATATCAGCGGTCTTAGAAAATGATATTCCAGAGGTGAAAGAACTAGGATTACAACCAAGAATCATAAACCCAGATGAACTGAATGTAATCATCCATGGGGGAAATGGATATTTAATGAAATAGAGAACTTTCAAGAATTCTAAATGAAAAGACCAGGGCTGAACAGAAACTTTTACTTTTAAATACAAGGTTCAAGAGAAGCATAAAAAAATAAACAGAAAAGAGAAATCATCAGGGATTCAATAAGATTAAATTGTTTATATTCTTATATGGAAAGAATCTTACACATGAAATTCCTGGGAACATCACCATTATTAGGAAAGTTAGAAGCAGTCTACATAGGGCTTGGTGTCAGTTGACTACAATAAGATATCTCTTTTTTCCCAGAATTTATTTATTTATTTTTAGTTTTCAACATTCATTTCCACAAGATTTTGAAGGAGAGAGACAGACAAACAGACAGACAGACACTCATTTTTTGTCCTTTTTCCTTTCTTTTAAATTTGCTCTGCTCCTAGGGTAGAAGGGGCTCTGTCTCATGCATGTTGTACCAATGCCTGCAGGCCTTGGTTATTTACCTGGACCTTCACTGATGTTACCTTGAGGTCCATGGAGACTCTTGTGTCTAGTGATGTGTTGAGAGGGTCAGTGGGGGTGGCTGGTACTGCTGGTGGCTGTAGGGATCTGGCAGCTTTCCTTGGTGCTGATCTGGGGTCAATAGTGGTCATGTCTGGCAGGTTCTGAAGCCAGGTGGGGTTTTTCTGTGGTTCCCTGGGGCTACACAAAAGTACTTGGAGGTCTACCCTCTGGAGGATGCCTATTTGCTCTGGGCTACACTGAAGCACATGGGAGATGCACATCCACCCTGGTTTGCACTGAAGCATGTAGAGGTCCAGCTGCTGGAGGATCCCTGCCCACCCAGGATTACAGTAAAACATGTGGTGGTTCTCAGAACTGGAGTCTTTTGGTTTCCCTAGGTATGCTAAGGCATGTGGGGGTTCTGGTGCTGGCATTTTCCTGTTCCAGCACACTGGGGCTCAGGATCTCCTGCTGGTTTGCTGAGTGGGATTTGCAGGATGCCTCCTGTGCTGGAATACACTTCACTTTTTTCTGAATGAGATAGACATTTCTTGCCTGTTCTTCCAAGTCTCCGGGGTTAAAAGACTATTCTGCCCCATCTTTTTGCTGGCTCTGATTTTCTAGGATTTGTTCTGGGGTGCTATTTTATGTTGTTTGGAGGCAAATATGGGAAAGCCACAACTACTTACTGCTTACTCTGACATTTTGGCTCCTGGAAGCCTAATTCCTTTAATTTCTTTTTCTTCTCTTATTGCTAAAGCTAACATTTCTAGCACAAAATGAATAGGGGTGACAATGAGCATCCTAATTTAACTGCTGATCTTCTTGGGAAAGCTTCTAGTTCATACCCATTTCTGATAATGCTCACTGATGATTTTAGATAGATACTACTTATCATTTTAAGGAAAACTCCATTTATTCTATGCTCTCTAGTGGTTTTTTTTTAATAGGAATAGGTGTAGTATTTTGTTAAAAGCTTTTTCTGCATTTATTGAAATAATCATATGATTTCTATTGGTTTTGTTATTGATATGGTCAGTTTGCTGATAGTTTTCCTAATATTGAATCAGTTCTTCATTTTTGGTATAAATCCCACCTGATAATAGTATATTATCTTCATGATAAATTGCTGTAGTATCTTTGACTAATGTTTTATTTAACATTTTTGCATCAATATTCATTAGGGAAATTGGTCTATAATTTCTTTCTCTGTTTTGGCTCTTCCTGGTTTAGGTATCAGCATCATATTTGTGTCAAAAGGAATTTGTTAGGACTGCTTTGTCTATTTTTCCAAATAGTTTATATAGTATTGGAACTAATTGTTCTTTAAATGTTTGGTAGAATTTCCTTGTAAATCCTTCTGACCCTGGAGATTTTTTCATAGTGAATTCATTGATGACTTGTCCAATTCCCCCCCCCCCCAATATGGGGTTAAGTATTTTATTTCACCTTCTGTTAATTTGGGAAGTTTATATTTTGTAAACATTCACTTGGATTGTCAGATTTATTGGCATATATATAGTTGGGCAAAATAGATCCTAATTATTGCTTTGATTTTCTCTTCTTTGGTGCTGAATTCACCCCCTTTTATTTTTGATACTATTAATTTGCTTTCTTTTTGTTTCAATCAAATTAAGAAAAAGATTATCTATTTTATTGTTTCTTTTTCATAAAACCAGTTCTTAGTTTTATTTATTAGTTCAATAGTTTTCTTAATTTCAATTTTATTAATCTCTTATTTGAGTTTCAGAATTTCTAATTTGGTATTAATTGGGGATTTAAAATTTTTTTCCTAGCTTTTTTAGTTGCATGCCCAATTCATCTATTTGCTCTTTCCCTATTTTATTCATGCAAACATTTAGATATATAAAATTTCCCCTAAGAACTACTTTGACTGTATCACATAGATTTTGTTATCTCATTATTGTCAGTCTTTTTGATGAAGTTATTGATTGCTTCTATGATTTGTTGTTTGACCCACTCATCCTTTTTTTAATCAAATGCTTTATTAACTTCTAGTTTATATCATTCATTTCCACAAGATTTTGAGTTACAAATTTTCTCCCTGTTTTTCCCCCTACCCACCAACCAAAACAGCGATCCCACTGGATATTCCCTCCTCCAATCTGTTCTTTCCCATATCTTCTTCCATAACCCCTCTGACTTTCCAGTAGGGCACGGTAGATATCTATGTCCCAGTGCTTGTATATCTTATTTCCCAGTTACATGTAGAATGATATTAATAATAGTGTATGTGTGTGTGTGTGTGTATATGTATGTATATTTAAGCATTTGATTTTAAAGCTTTGAATTCTAGATTCATTCCCTTCCTCCCTTGTCACCCATCCTTACTGGGAAGATAAGCAAATCAATATGGGTTGTACATGTGTAGCTATGTAAAACATTTCCATAGTAGATATATTGTAAAAGACTGACTATATTTCCCTCCCTCCTATCCCACCTCCCATTTATTCTATTCTCTATTTTGATCCTGTCCCTTTCCAAAAGTGGGTACTTCCAACTTCCCTGCCCCCCCCCCAGCCTGCCCTTCCTTCTATCATCCCCCCTCTCATCTCCTTCCCCCCTACTCTCCTGTAGGGTTAGATACCCTATATAGTGTGTATGTCATTCCCTCTCTAAGCTAAATTCAAGGAGAATAAGGTTGACCCATTCCCTTTTGCCTTCCTGTTCTTCCCCTCTGTTGTGACCATTTTCCCTTGTCTCTACTATATGAGATAGTTTATCCCATTCTGTCTCTCCCCATCCCCTCTCATTATATTCCTCTCTCACCTCTTAATTTTCCCTTTTAAGTATCATTCCTTCCTATTAAATTGGTCCTGTGCCCTTGATCTATGTATACTTGTACACATATATACACACATTCACATATGTATTCATATGCCTATATACCCTCCTATATAGACATATGTATGTATGTATATATATATATATATATATAATTTACATATGAACATTTCTATTCCCTTCAACTATTCTTATACTGAGAAAAGTTTCATAAGTTCCAATTATTGTTTTTTCCATGTAGGGATGTAAATAGTTCAACTTTGATAAGTTCCTTATGATTTCTTTTCCCTGTTTTCCTTCTCATGCTTCTCTTGCTTCTTGTATCTGAATGTCAAATTTTCTATTCAGTTCTGTTTTTTTCATCAAGAATGCTTGAAAGTCCTCTATTCCACTGAATGACCATATTTTCCCCTGAAACATGATACTCAGTTTTGCTGGGTAGGTGATTCTTTATTTTAATCCCAGGTCCTTTGACCTCTAGAATATCATATTCTAAGCCCTTTGATCCCTCAGTGTAGAAGCTGCCAGATCCTGTGTTATCCTGACTGTGTTTCCACAATATTCAAATTGTTTCTTCCTGGCTGCTTGTAATATTGTCTCCTTGATCTGGGAATTCTGGAACCTGGCTATAATATTCCCAGGAGTTTTCATTTTGGGATCTTTTTCAGGAGGTGATCGGTAGATTCTTTCAACCTCTATTTCACTCTCTGGTTCTAAAACATCAGGGCAAATTTCCCTGAGAATTTCTTGAAGGATGATTTCTAGGTTCTTTCTTTGATCATGGCTTTCAGGTAGTCCAATAATTTTTAAATTATCTCTCCTGGATCTGTTTTCTGGGTCAGTGGTTTTCCCAATGAGATATTTCACATTGCCTTCTATTTTTTCATTTGTTTGAATCTGTTTAATAGTATCTTGATTTCTCATAAAGTCACTAGCTTCCATTTGCTTCAATCTAATTCTGAAGCAATGATTCTCTTCAGTGAGCTTTTGAGATTCTTTTTCCATCTGGCAAATTTGGCTTTTTAAGGCATCCTTCTCCTCATTGCCTTTTTGAGCCTCTTTTGCCATTTGAGTCAGTCTGTTTTTTAAGGTGTTATTTTCTTCAGTCAGATTGTTGACTCTCATTTTGTAATTTTCTTGCATCGTTCTCATTTCTCTTCCCAATTTTCCCTCCACTTCTCTTACTTGATTTTCAAAATCCTTGAGCTCCTCCATGGCCTATAACTCATTCATGTTTTTCTTGGGGCCTTTGATGCAGGAGTTCTGACTTTGCTGTCTTCCTCCCATTCCATGCCTTGATCCTTTTTGTCCTCAAAAAAGGATTCTAACCTGTGTTTGTGCTTCCATTGTTTGCTCATATTGTCAGCCAATTACTTGAGTTTTGAGCTCTTTGCCATGGTAGAACTCTGCTTCCAGAATGGAGAGAGCTATGTCCCAAATCTCTGGGGTTTTTGTAGCTGCCAGAGCTATTAGCTTTGTGTCCTCTCTACAATCCCCACATGCTCTTGCTTACTGGTCACAAACCCCAGGACTACCACCCAAGACCATGATCCAGATCCAAGCAGGTCAAAGCAGGAACTATTACTCTCTGAATGGTTGCTTGGTCCCCCTATAATCTGCAGGCAAGGAGCTCCAGAAGCAGCCATGAGGCAGTGTCTGCAGCCACTGCACTTAGTCCACTTCTCACCCCAGGGGTGGCAGCTGGACCACGCTCCCCCTGTTCTAACAAAGTTCCACACTGACCTTTTACTTTGTCTTTGGCATTTGTGGATTGAGAAGTCTGGAAACCACTACAACTGCTGGTGATTTACTCTAGTGAAGTCTGTTCCAGCCCTTGTTGGTCAGTGCCACCCTGGGGCTAAAACTGTGACTCAATTGGGACTACCCTTGGCTCCTAGCATGCTGCGATGGACCCTTCCTGCCAGCCTTCTGGGCTTCCTTCAGTGGGAGATTTGTTTCTCTCTGTCACTGTGGGTTTTGTAGCTCTCAACTTTGTTGAGAGTCACTTTTTACATGTATTGGAGGAGGTGGAAGCCAGAGCCTACACGGAGACCTGTTTCTACTCTGCCATCTTGGCTCTTCCCACCACAGTAACTTTTTGTGGTCAGGGTTTCTTGTTTGTTTGTTTGCTTACTTTTTCAGCCAATTTCTTGATTTTTAACTTCATGCTAAAATTGAGCTCTATTCCTAGTATGGAGAAGGCACTGTCCCAAGCTTCATTTTTTTGTGTGTTCTGCTGTTTTCAGAGCTAGTCCTGGGGTTCTGTAAGCTTTAAATTCTTCCAAGGTGGTCTGATTGAAGGAGCGACATGGTCACTTCTTTCTTGGCCTACTCTCTTGTCTGTGAGTGACCACAAGCATTCTTTTCTACCCTAGGATTGTAAACAGGGCTCCCATTCCCCTGCATGCACATGTTCCAGTGTGACAGTGCTCCTTCTTGCTCAGGGACTATGACTAGGAACTATGTATGGGCAATTCCACAGACTCCTGTAACCAGTGCCAGTCAAGTGTTCCCTTCAGTCTCCTTCTGATAAATTATCTGACCCCCTTACCATCTGTGAACCGAGAGCCCTGGAAACTGCAGCTGCTATCAGTGCAGTCACCCTGAAATACCTGCTGCTGGCTTGCAGGAGTGTGGCCTGCACTGGATTATGTTCCACTCTCATCCCAGTGAAACTGACTTTTCTTGTTGACCTTCTAAGTTGTCTTGGACTGAAAATTGTTTCCCCCATTCCTTTCCTTGATTTTGCTTTTCCAAAATTCCTTTTGAGGCATTATATTAATA
Source organism: Petaurus breviceps papuanus (assembly GCF_028583685.1). Classification (NCBI taxonomy): domain Eukaryota; kingdom Metazoa; phylum Chordata; class Mammalia; order Diprotodontia; family Petauridae; genus Petaurus; species Petaurus breviceps. Next base: position 943,342 of record NW_027186502.1, read on the forward strand.
TTATTCAGGGGGTGATTTGGGTGAGTCCCTACCTTTACTCTGCTACCTTTACTACTTCTTTTCTAGATTTTTATCACCCATCTCTCTAATGATATGTGGTAAACTTTTGATGGGACTCAAAGTCAATCCATATCCCTGGCATATGTGTTAAAGACTGTTCTTCCTTTCTTTTTTGTTTGGAAAATTGGAGCAATATCTGCTCTTTATCAATCTTGTGGTATCTTTCCTGTTTCCTGCAATCTCTCAATTATTACCAACTGTGGCACAGACCACCTGCTAGCTCCTTCAGGACCTGATAATGTACAACCAGGTGACTTGAATTTATCCAGGACAGCTAGTAATAGCTAGTTCAGCTACTAATCATACTTAATGTGAATGAAAATTATGGGGTTTTAACAAATTGTCAACTCAGTCAATAGTGAAATATAATAACTAAAAACAAATCCCTAACTTTATCTTAGGAGATTCATGATGTCCCAGGCAAGATATAAGATTATAGTTGACCTGGTCTCTGCCTTAGTCATGCCCCATCTGGAGTATTATTTTTGGATGCAAGGTGTCTGATTCTAGGAAGGACATTGAGAAACTCAAGCAGGTTCAGATAGCTCCTTTTGTGAGAGGACTGGACATAATATGTAAAGATCAAAGGAAGAAAGTAAAGATGTTTAGCCTGGAGGAAAGAAGACTTGAGCAAATATGGCGCTTGTTTTCAAGTATTTTAAGGTGGGCACATGAAAGAAGGATTAGAGTTGTTTTGCCCATGGCCAACTAAGTGGTGCAGTGATTAGAGTGTTGATCCTGGAGTTAGAAAGACCTGAGATGAAATCTGCCTAGGACACTTAGTATCTGTGTGTTCCTGGACAAATCACTTAACCTCTGTTTGCTTCAACTTCTTCATCTGTAAAATAGGGACAATAATAGCATCTACCTCCCAGAGATGTGAGGATTAAGTGAGACAATATTAGCACAATTCCTAGCAAATAATAAGTGCTTACTAAATGTGTATTCCTTGTTTCTTTAGTCCCAGTGGGCAGAATTCAGTAATGAGTGACAGTTGCAGAAGCAGGTTCAGCCTAATGTAAGGAAAAGTCACATAACATCTAGAATGAGAGATTTTAACCTCAGAATAATATTTTAAAAGCATAAAATTATACACACATACATAGATACATACGTATATATAAAGAAATTATGTTAAAGTACAAATGTATTTTTTTTCCATTCAATCTCATGGACCCCCTGAACCCCACCTACATAGCACAGATTAAGAGCCCTGGAATTAGAGCTATCCAAAAATTTAATAGAATTTGCAGTTTTGACTAGTTCTTCTTCCCTGTTAACAGTAAAATCTGAGGTCTGTTGGAGGAAAGAATATCATTTACATGGGTACATGGGATCCATGTGTCCTTTGCATGTGGAGTACCTTCTATTCCCCTGACATCTTTCTAGGTTCCAGTTTTCTGTTCCTTGCAGATGTCGCTCCATTTCCAAAGTAGATGCCTTTGCCCAGGCTGCCCCCCATGGCTAAAGTATGCCCTTCACTTCTACCTTTTAGCTCTCATGGTTTTCCTCTGTTCCCTCTTCTGCAGAGCTTTCCTAGCACCCCTTGCTGCTAGTGTTTTAGCTCTTAGATAGCCTTTTATTTAGTTTATTCACATCTGGTATGTACATAGTATCTCATCCTTTAGTCTGTGAGCTTCTTAAGGTTAGGGAAAGGGGTTTTTTTTGCTTGTATTTGCATCCTTATCAATTAGCACAATGCCTAACACATAGTATTCATTTCATAACTGTTTGTTGACTGATGAGCTGTTTATGACTGCTTTCCTCCTTGCTCTCTTGTCCAGAATCAGTCAGGCTTTTTACAAGGTCTGGTCCCTGAAGCTGGTGATTTTCAACTGGATATCATGAGACTTCATTCTGATCCCAGCTCAGCCATTCACTTGCTCTGTGACCCTGAGCAAAACACATTCCATTTCTGGTCTGAGTTCTCTCATCTATAGCCTGGGAATGATGAACTACATCATCTTTAAGGGGCCTTTAAATGCTAAGTCTTTTGACCTGGCTTTGTCATGCCAGTCTTTAACTAAGATATGGGGACATAGGTCAAGTTGAGAGATGTCAACATTAATCATAACTCAAATTTCTGTATTCACTTAGGATTTAGCAGGTACTTTCTCCACAACAATCATGTGATAAAAGTTTGTAGTTTATTGAGTCATTTCAGTTCTTTCCAACTCTTTGTGACCATTTTTTTTGAGGTTTTCTTGGCAAGGATACTGGAGTGTTTTGCCATTTTCTTCTCTAGCTCATTTTTTAGATGAGGAAACTAAGCCGAACAGGGTAAAATGACTTGCCTAGGGTCACACAGCTAGTAAGTGTTAGAGGCCAGATTTGAATTCAGGTTTTCTTGCCTCCAGTCCTAGCACTGTATCCACTGCATCATTTAGGTGTCTGACATAGAATAGGGAACGTTATTAGAGATGAGGACACAGGCTCATAGTTGAGAGATGAGTTAACCATGGTCAAAGTATTGAGGCTGAGTTTTAAACCCAGATTTCCTAAACATATATACAATGCTCAGAATCTCTTAATGTTCAAAGTAGAAGATAGCTTGGAAATCATCTAATCTAGTCCCCTCATTTTACATGAGGGAACTGAAGTTTAGAGATGTGAATTCACTTGCCCAAGATTACACAGGTAGTAGAGACAGATCGGGTACAACTCCAGATCTCTTTACTCCAAGTCCTACAAACTTCCCCCCACACTCCCCACCCCCACCACAGAAGTATTTTATTTTTTTCTAATTACATGTAAAGATAGTTTTCAAAATTCACTTTTATAAGATTTTGAGTTCCAAATTTTTTTCTTCCCCTCCCCCTCCCTAAGACAGCAAGCAATCTGTTATAGGCTGTACATGTATAATCGTATTAAACATATTTCCACATTAGTCTAAATTATTTCTAGTATACCTCTTTCGATGCAAGTAAATATAGGAGCAAAGTAAAAATTAAGGAATTCAGACAACAACCAAAAGAGATATTGTATTTGTAGTGAAAGGAGGCGGTTTTCCTCTTTTAAAAACAAAATAAGAGAAAATCAACCAACATTGAAACCGGACATATTTAAGCAATTGGATAGAGAGCATGTCTCAGGGTAACCTGAATTTGAATCTTACCTTACTAGCCTCCTTACTAGATATGTAACCGTGGGAAAGTCCCTTAGCCTCTCTGAACCTCAATTTCCTCATTTATAAAATAGGAATAATAATAATAACACCTAACTCACAAGTTTGTTGTGAGAATCAGATGAAGTTAACATATGTAAAGTGCTTTGTAAAACCTTAAAACACAGCATAAATGCTATTATCATCATTTATTATTATTATTACCATAAGTGATGGTAATAACTAACAGTTATCATTGGGTGGGACTGTGGATCCTTATTTTCAAAAGGGTTGTTTTTGGGGGGATCTCAGTACAGATTAAAAGTTTTAAGAATAATTTTTAAAAAGGAATTTTAGGCTCTTTTGCCTATTTTAATAGTCTATTAATATACAATTAATTAATTAATTGACTATTAAATTAGTAGACTATTTTAATAGTCTCTTCCATGATAGTCTGGTCTTTAATGTCCCCACTTCAATCCATACTTCACACAGTGCCAAAATAATTTACCCAACACACAGATATGAACATAAAACTCTAGCAGCTGCCCACTGCCTAGAGAATAAAATAGAAATTTATTAGTCTCACCCAGTCTGGCTACTTCATTTCATCCATTCTACATTCCAGCCATATTGGTCTGCTATCTCTGCTTTGATCTAGTTCTGCCCTCTCTTGCTTCTGGGCATTCACACAGACTGTCTCCCTCTGCCTGGAATCTACTTCCTACATTTGCTCCTTTCTATCAAGACTCAGCTCATATGATCCTTCCTCACTGAAGCTTTCTTTGACCCCTCCCAACATAAACGAAATTGGTCTTCTCTCAAATTTTCTTAGTCTTGATTCTCAACACATTTCTAGCTTGTAATGTTTGCCTTTGTATTTGGCTCATTTTCTCTATTTAAAAAATAGAGATTTTAGCACACACCATGCCTCTCACAATAAATGTTTTGCTTTTTTAAAAAATTAGTTAAAGGTTTCTTCCAGTTCTTAAGGTCTGTGATTCTCCTACTGGTGAATGAACTTAATGTGGAGCAAATCAGCAAAGGCATGCTTCACACTGAGAAAACTCTTCCCCCTATTCCTTGAACCATCTCTTTCTAAATGGAGAATTTTCTTCCCACGATTGTACCAATCTCTCAGCAAAGTGATCTATATGGGAAGGATAAGGGTAAAAGGACCTATGTATTTTGTTCATTCCTTCTCAGGCTATATGTGCCCTCCCCTTCTCTCTCTCTCTCTCTCTCTCTCTCTCTCTCTCTCTCTCTCTCTCTTCATGTGTGTGTCTCTCTGTCTGTCTCTGTGTCTCTGTCTCTCTCTTTCTCTCTCTCTCATCTCCGGGAAAAGATGTTCTAAAACAACCAATTCCGTTATCTCATAAATGCTCACAAAGGTCTCATTCTCCAAAAATTCTTCAAAGAAAAATCATTTCAGGGCCTTCTTCAAACTCTGAGCAGCTCCTACTGTTTGGCATCGTTTATATTTCATTTGATTTAAAACTCTCAATTCCTTGGAGCAGATAGTGGCTTTGGCAGAGATTCAGCGCTGGTATGTTTACAAGCAAAGTCTCATCTTGCAGCAGAATAACTTGCTTTTAACTATCTCTCTGTGGTTGTCTTGCTAATTGTTATGTGCCCGGCTAATTATTTCCAACTAGCACTTCATTGTTTGCTCAGTGTCTCCTCTAGCCTCACAAAAAGAATGGAACACATTAAGTAGTGGAGTCTATAACCCAGGGAGTTTGCACCTCTTTTCATAGAGAGCTTTGGGAATAGAATGAGAAGCTATCAGCTGACTAGGATCATGTCCTGTGAAATGAGAAGTCATTTCCTCTTTAATGACACTAAACAAGCATCTATTTCTAATGTTCATTTGATAAATATTTATTTGCTGTTGTTTTTATTGTTTGTTTTAGTCAAGTCCAATTCTATGTGACCCTATTTGGGGTTTTCTTGGCAAAGAGAGTAGACAACTTGGCCATTTCCATCTCTAGCTCATTTTTACAGATGAGGAAACTGAGGCAAACAGAGTTAAATGACTTGTCCAGGGTCACACATGCGCAGTCTAGGAATAAACAATACTTGTTGGGGAGCCAGGAAGGTTTTCATTACCTTTATTTTACATTTATTCTTTCCTGAATAAATGGGTAGCCCATTCAAAAGATTACAGAGAATCAGACAAATGCAAGCCCCTTTATGCTGCTTTCATTGGAATTTCCTGCCTTGTTCCTCCCTTCAGAACTGGTATTGGTCCCAGCTTTTCTGGGTTACCATCATTCTGACCTGCCCATTACATATATGTTCCTTCTGCCCACCAACATGAGCTCCATTCATCTCATAATCGGATAATGAGGTTCTAATTCTAATGAGGGGTGTGTCAGTATGTATAAGGATAGTTAAGCATGCCCTTTAATGAAAAGTTGGTGACCATCCTTTGACCCCCAGCCAGTTTGAGCCAGGTTATTTCCCCTTCCAGGAGGAAACTTAAAGATTTCTTCCAGCTATATGATTGGACATGGTGTTCTACCCTTCTTCCCTTATCCTGATTTATACCTTCCTGCACGTCCTGTGCAACATCCATTGTTTCTGTCACCATTTCTTACACCACTTAATCTCTCTGTGCCTCAGTTTCCTTGTCTATAAAGTGGAGTTGGACTCTGTGGTTTCTCAAAGTGACCCTTTCCAGCTTAAAATCTTTGATCCTACAGTTATCTGAAGCTCAGAGAGATAATCACAAGTGTATTCACCACCAAATGATTTTTTTTTTGCTATAGCAATTCATAAAGTATAAAAGGGTTACTATTTCCATTGGTGTAAGTATACTTGTATAAACCATAGCTCTTGAAGTAATGAAATATAGAACATATGTTCATTAGAGTAGCAGGCTCAGTGAGATCAGACAGAGACACTCTCCCCTTTTTGCATTATTATTAATGGTTCAAAGGATCATTTGGGGATTTGTTATATATTAGGAGGAGGAAAAGTGCTATTGATGAATTTGGGGCAGGCATCTTGGAGAAGATGGGATCAGTGTGTGCACCCCAAAATTGTGTGCAACAGAGATCCTTACCCAAATAATACTCAGAGGTTTCTCAAGGTAGGAAGCAGAAAAGGATGGTTTATTATGATCTCAAGAAAGGGCCACCCTCCTGACAAATGGTCAGGGAGGAGAAGCAATTAATAAAAGGAAATGGTGAAGTTATAAAGCCCTAACGCAGAATTGTCCCCCAACCCCCTCCTGACCCTTTTCTTCCATTGACTAGAAGTCAGGTACACAATCTAAGCGTGGCAATCTACCTCAAGTACCAAAACAAGGAAACAGTGACCACCCAATGTACATTTGAGAAAGCACTTCGGTCCTTATGTGGCATATCTTATGCTGAGGTGTCACTGAGGAGAGGGGTGATTCCCTACTGCTCTGAGTTTTGAGTCCTTGTAAATCATGTGATTTCTGGTGAAGGGGAACTTGGGCCTGTTTCCCACGAAAAGCCTTACTAGATTTTAGAGTATAGTCTGAGAAGTTTTCATTTCTTTCACTCATCAGTAAAGACCATACTTGGTTTGGATGCAGAATCTTTCCTCACTTCATCTGTAAAATCAGGGAGCTGGACTTCTTGTCCTCCAAAGCCCCTTCTTCCTCTACATTTTTTTATTGCCCTTTGGATGAACTGTGAAGATGAGAATGCATATAGTAGAGTGGTTCAGATTTAAGTGGTTCTAGGATAGGATAAGTTGGTGATGTGGAAATGGGAGAGGGGATCTTTACTGGACAGAAGAAAGTGATAAGAATCTCTTTGCTGAGTGAGAGCTCTATCTGATACCATCATTGAACATTCACATTTCCATAATTGATTAGATGAATATCCAGTCAGGTTTCAAATTGTAGGTATTGAATCCTATAGCTAAAAGGACCTTGAGCAGGTCATTTTGTTCATCCCTCTGCCTGCAGGAAAGAATATGCACATACCTAGCCAATAGAGGCAGAGAAACAGGAACTTTTCTACTCTTAAATATCACCAAAAAAAGGACAGTTCTAATTTCCTTGACCTGTTGTCTGATGCTTAGAATGAATGTAAGATCAAAATATTTTGAACTGGGAGGGGCTTTAGGAAGCATCCAGTAAAAACCCCTCATTTTACAGGTAACTAGAGATGAAAGTGACTTGCATGAAATCTTGTAGGTAGTACCAGCAGAGCAGAGCCCTCAAGCCCTCTAATTCCAGTGGAATTTTCACTACCCAGTATTGTTTCTATCAAGTGCCTGGAGATGTACAAAATGCTAGACAGGCATTTTCCATTTAAGGAATTTCATCTAATAAGAGAACTATGGCATCTCCCGTCCATAAAATGTCCCCCCCTTTCCTCATAGATGATTAAATTTGGACACATCTTTTCATTTTGTCTAATTACCTCATTTCATTTCATTTCAACAAACATTTATTAGGTGTCTATTACATGCAGAGCAGTCTGCCCTAAAAGGTGTGGCATAAATTTTAGAGAAAGCACAGCTCCTTCCATTATAGAATGCACAGGCAAGTACTTAATTCAAGTTCTGTCTTCTTCAATGTGTAGCTCAAGTTCCACCTCTTCCTACCCTCTTCTGTGACTACTAATCTAGGCATAAGTGGTTTCCTCCTTCCTTGATCACCTTTAAGACATTTCCCTTAAAGGATGTTTTAATGAAGCCTTTTGTCCTCATATCACTTTTTTTTTTTTATCCTTCCCTCTCCACTTCAGATTGGACCGTGTCAAGTGACAAGGAAAAACAATCATGTGAAAATATCTGATGCAAAGATCTTGTCTAACGGTATAGACAATATCTGCCCTAGTAGGTTCTTACCTCTCTGCCATGAGTGAGGAGGTGTGTCTCATTTTCTGCTCTTCTCTAAGAACCTCACTGATTTTTGCTGTTGTTTAGAGTTGTTATCACTCTATGCACACATATTTTTTTAGACTCTGATTATTTTTGCTCCTGAAGCTTTACCACATTTCTCTTGTATTTATAATTTCAAACTGTACAATTACAAAAATATTCCTTTATGTTTACATGTCATACCTTCTTTTTTCTTTTTTACCATTCCGCAATTGGATCCTCTTAATTCCTAGTTTTTTGCTACTATGTATATTTTGTTATATAATCAATCTTTGTTTCTGTCTTTGACTTCCTTGGGATATTTACTTAGAAGTAAGATCGCTAGGTTAGAGAATATGGACAGTTTACTCACTTTTCTTGCCTAATTCCAAATTGGAATCCAGAATAATTGACACATTTCCCATACTGCTCAATTGTGACTTATCATGTCTTCTATTAATAGTTTGTCTTTTTTTTTTTTTAACGAATGTTTTGTCTTTCCAAAGAGTACTCTTGGAGGGCAGAAAAACATCTCGATTTTTTTTTAGATTGTGCCTTATCTTCCTTTGTTCCTTCATTCCTTTGTTTATCTGTCAGTCCTTCCTTTTTTCTATCCTCTTCTAGGCCTCCCTTCTTCCCTTCCTTTCTCTCTTCTTCCTCTGTATCTTCCTCCCCCTACTTCCCCTCCTATTTCAACAAATATTTGTTGAATATCTTCCTTACAACCCAGAGGATTACATTAGGTGCTGTGCAGATGGAGAACCTTCCTCAGTATGCCATATCTTTACCTGTGTGCGTCCTTAATAAATACTCATGGATTGACAATTGTAGTTTAATTCATAAGCATTTATTGAATGCCTACTGTGCACTAGGTACCTATGCCACTTTTGCTAGGTACCTACGAGTGCGTTATAACTAGTTATTCTTCTTAAAGTCCAACAAATATTCTCACTCCAACTGGAAACCATAGTGTCCTATATAGAGAAGGCTGAGTACAGCTGATCACCTTCCCTTTAATGTTAATTCCCAAAGACTTAAGTGGAGTGACTCCTGCAATAGACTTTAAGAGAATGTTACCATAGCTAGCCTGTTCAACAGAGGGTTAAGATGTTTGGGGGCTATCTTTCTCTAGTCTCCTCAGGAAAACCACATAGTTATTCCTACCTTATTGCCATTACTTTCCTGGCTGTGAACATTAATGACAAGATTGAGTGCCACTGATTCTCAGATGTGTTAATCATCTCCCATTATTTTTCCAGAATTTTCTAAATTTGTCCAAAACCACAGCACACATTTTGGTCTCCAGACTTTGTGTTTCTTCTTCTTTTTGAAAGCCTTGTGTATTTTTCTGTGGATGAGGGAAGGGGGCAGGCAGGAATTTAGTCCATATGTTTCTAATGTATTTGGGCTGAAATCATAAGAAGCTGTTGCTGCGCAAGAGCCGCTGGATGTTCTAGAAGCCACTTTTACAAGCTACACCCCCACCCTGACCCTCACACCAGCTTCTTCCTCCTCCTGCAATGCAGTACTTCACTGGACTTACACTAGTTTGCATGTGCATCTTCTGCTTTCCCCACACCCATTCTTACTGCCTTTGCACCCTACTTCCCAACACCTCCCACTTATCAGAAGAGTCTTACCAGGCAGAAGAGGTAGAAAACCCTCATTTGCCTATGAGAACTGACAGATGAATTTTCCCGCCCCCAGCTTCAGAGCCACACCCAGAAATCTTTCCTGTTGTTCATCTGAAATGCCAAGCCCCTTCATTAGCGCCCCATGCTCCTAGCTAAAGATTGTTTGACTCCAATGGCTTGACTTTGGCCAAATGTTAAACTCATTTGGGAATCTTTTTCCGATTTTTTAAAAGACTCCTAACTTTTCTTGTTTCTCATGAATTTCTGTTCCACATACAATGAATTGCATGTGCTGTTAAAAAAAAACAAACAGTTGGAAGAAGAACCTGAAGACCCCTTCTGAAGTGAATTTCAGATACTAAATCAAGTACTTTGGGGCCTACTAAATGCTAGAGAAATTCTCTTTAAAATATCAGGGTAGTATGCTAAGTTCCAAAATGGTTGGTTCCAAAGACCCAGGCTAGTGATTTAAAATGCATTCTTAACTCAAGATTTAGGACAGAAAAAAAAGTAGAGACAAAAAACCCCAGAGAATCTCAAAGTGGAAGACAAGGGGACTTAACAAAGCTTCTAGTCCAATATATAGAAAACCTTCTTTGCATTGTTCTCAATAAGTAGCCATTTAGCCTTTCCTTAAAGTCTTCTAGTGAAGAAAAAACCACTAATTCATAATTCATTTCACTTTGTATAGCTCTAATTTTAAATTAATTTATCAAGCCTAAATTTGCCTTTTTAAATCTTTGGCACTTCTGCTTTCTAGACCTTTCCTAAATTCATGGTAACTGCCTTGCTCCTCCTGCATTAATTGACTTTTCCCTGTACTTAATTTCATAGCTCCTAGTGTTGATACTGACTGCTGAAATGGTAGCAGACTGCCATATCTTCAATCTTCATCTGATGTCTCCAATCCTATCTACTTTGCAGCTTTTAATTTCAGGAGACTGTGCCAATGCAGAGTTGGGCTGGACAGGAGGTACCAGTATAGTCCCTTTTGTGGGAAGTTTCTATAACTTGTGCTGTTGTGAGAGAGGTTGCATAGAAGTGGAACAATTATTGCAGTTGGGAGGGGAGAGGGTCAAAAAGATTGCTGTAATGTTAATGGGATTTAACATCTTCCCCACTCATTAACAGACCTCAGGTGGATCCCATTAAGGGAAGGTTGCTTAGGGGAGGCTTGCTTATTATAGGTAGGCTTTCTTACCTTTTGATAATTTCTAATTAGACACTGACTAATGAGGATTGTGATGCCTTCTGGCTCTGAGAAGTGTATATATACTTTGAGTTGGTATTTTGCTTTGGGACCTCACTTGAGAGAAGGATCTTGTGATTCCCTGGTGGAGATTCTGAGTGGCGGTATGTTCAGAGCTCCCCTACTGCTCAGATTTAAAGACTCTCTCAATCCAGGGATGTCTGTAAAGTGTATAGTTGATTCAAGCAGTCAGAACCCTGTCTGTTGGTCTTTATTTCTCTGCTTGTATTTTCTCTGAAGTTCAGGGTGCTGACTTTTCTCCTGAATGTATGAATGTAATTTAAAAAGATTGTTGACCCCTTAAACAGCTATCTTTCTTAGTAAAGCATATCTAAGAACCTGTACTAGCAGCCATCTGGGGTATGTCAGTGTGGTTGTCCCTACAATTGCTTGTATAAATGGTGCTAGGAAATCTAGCACATGTAGAAGAGTAAGTGGTTGTAGTGAATGTGTTTCACTGTAACAGCAAATAGAATGGAAAGATCGTAATCTATGCCACCATGGTCCTTGTCTTTGATCCCTTTCCCTTGAGTTGTCATCCTGATGTATAGTGGTGTTTGCAGGGGTGTTAGACTTGGAAGTGTTACTTGAACATAGCTCCTGCCCCTCACACAGCATTTGCCAATAAAGAACAAGCAAGAAATGACAATGGCTGGAAGTTCAGTCTGTTTCATATAGCACCTTTGAATCATGGAAACAGCTAAGCTTACTCCAAGTTAATTTCTAAAGCAAATCTGGGCATGGGGTTGGGGAGAGGAACTATAAAACTTTACTCTTGGTCTCTTCTCTACTGGAACTATGACAGTTATTAGACTCTTTGCTGCCTTTCTGGACTCTGGGTCCTCCTAACAAGCCTTGTCTTGCTGACGTCAATGTCCTGATGTCAGAACTCCAGTCCATTCTGTTCAATAGATATTAAGTTCCTTCCACATGTAAGAGATTATTCTAGATACTGGAGATACAAAGACAAAGTGAAACAGTTCCTGTCTTCAAGAAGCTTATATTCTTCATTAGTAAGGCAAGACTTCTTGGAGTCCAATGTCCAAATGAAACTGTTCCTGGTCTACCACCCTGTCCTGCACGAGATGCTGATGATATCCTCCTGAATATTACCTAACATTGATTTTGTATAAGTTTTTTTTACATATATATTCTTACTTGCATATGTGTGTGTATATATATCTATGTATATCTGTGCATACATACATATGTATGTATATAGATATGTATATACATACACCTATATATGTTTCTTGTCAATAGAATGTAAACCCTTTGGAGACAGAAACTATTTCCATTTCCCCTAAAGTCTTAGCATAGTGACTGTAGCATCAAAGGCATTTTACAAATGTGTGTTGATTTTCATATATATGCTTACTGCAAAGCTAAGGAATCTCAAGGATTGATTCTTAATTTTCCCTCCGTGGAGTATCTGAGCAGTTTATATCCCACTTTCTGGTGGCTCCCTCAGCTCTTTCTGCCAGGACTTCAGCTTGGTTTCCTGTCCATATCCTTGTCATCTTTGACAATATTCTGAGTCAGGCCCAAGACAGACCAATCTAATATTTCAGGCTCTGGGTTAGAATGCAGTGAGGAACCCATGGGCCATAAAATTCAATAATACAACTTAAGAATAAATTTAAAAGGAAACAAATTAGTAATAAAATAAAATGTTTCTCCCCTCCACCTCTGCAATTAGTACAGCATTTGGTAGCACTCATTTAGGAAGTCATCTGATTGTCCACTGAAACTTCTGGAGCACTGTATCATATATAGAAAGGTCTTTGTATATCACTCAAACTCAGATCTCCCAGCTTCTGGGGATGGCTTTCAAAAGGGGGAAGGACTTGCATAATGATCCAGCATTTAGGGGTCAGTCAGACAACCAAGAAAGGGAGGAGTATCATGAAAATCCAGAGAGGAAGGAATATCTAGAAGGAAAAGGTGGCCAATGCTTTAAAATTCTACAGGGAAGTGAAAAAAAGGATGAATATTGAGAAAAAAACATTAAATTTGGCAATGAAGAGATCACTTATAATTTTATTTTTTATTTGGGTATTTATTTTTAACATTCTTTTTAAAAAAAAAAATTTGAGTTATGAACTTTTCCTCCCTCCAGCCCCTTCCCTCCCACCAGTGAGAAGACAAGCAATATAATATCAATTATACATGTGAAATCATGCAAAACATATTTCCATAGTAGCCATGTTGAAAAAAAAATAGACTTCAGATTTCACTCAGAGTTCGTTAGTTGTCTCTCTGGAATTGGATAGCATTTTTCATCATGAGGCTTTGGAATTGTCTTGGATCATTGTCTTGATCAAAATAACTACATCTTTCATGGCTGGATCACTTGGAATTTTGAAGGGAGAAGTTTAAGTTGAGAGATAAGATAGGAAGCTAGATTTGCAAAGGATAGAGAAATGAATGGGAGAGAAAGTGGAGGCCAGGACAGGAGACAGCTATTTTTATGAATTTGACTATGAAAGAGAGAAGAGATAAGTAGGATTGTGACTTAATGGTAGGTTCAAGTGAAGATTTTTAAGAATGGGGCAGTACTAGTCATGTTTGCAGGCAGCAGAGCGGAGTTAGTAGATAGGGAGAAGTTGAAGATGAGAGAGGGGATAATTATGGTGGCAATCTGTTAGAGGTGAAAAGAAGGGATGGGATTAGTACTACAAATAGAAGTTGGTTTTGGCTGGGAGAAGGATGGGAGAGGGAGAAGGATAAGAAAAGGGTGATTTCTTTCTCAGAGACTAGAGTAAAGGAGGAGAGAATTGAAATGATTTCAAGAGCTTTAGGGTTGAAGAGTAGGGGACAAGAAAGGAGTCCATAGTAAATGGTCTCTATTTTCTTAGTAAAGTGTATGGGGGCAGTTCTCAAGGGGCTTCAGTAAGGAGAGGATTTGAAATGAGAGAAAAGATTTAGAATTGCCATTGTGGGAAGTGTGATAGAGAATCAATTAGGAAGGAATAAGATGATTGGTTTGTGGCAGTGATGACCCAGTTGGGATTAGATAACAGATGTAACCCAATCATCCCGTTGTTTGACTTCCCCCTGCAGTATTTGGCTACAAGTGAGTAGGAATGGAGGAAGATAAGTTAGGAGAGGTGATAAGACAAGTTTGGGGTTGGGAGAAGAAATTCTAGAGTAAAGGCCTTGTAATATTGAACTGGTTAATTGTTTAATCAAGATTGGGAAGGGAGGAAAGTGAAGCTAGAGTAACATGGATGGCCTGAGAGACCACTGAAGGGTGGAGGGAGTAGAGGTCACAATGCAGATAAAGAATAAGTTTAGGAAAAGTGAGGCATAGGGAGTGATAGAATGATTGTTGTAGATATCTTCACAGATCTTTCCCATTTTTCTCCTGTTTTTTTATTCTCCTTCCAATTCCATCTTTAAATATACACAGAATGATCTGGCTTAATTGGGTTGCTTGCCAAGTTTTCTATAAACTTGTTTTTCTCTTTATTGTTTCTCACTGTTTTATGAGGTGATACTGCTCATGATATTCCCTAACCTCTTCTATAAGATTCTGCAAATGAATTTATATTCAAAACTGGTGTTGTCCTTGGCCTCTATATCTTTTTCTTTGGCAAGGAGATCAAATGTTTGCTGGCCTTGCTAGCTGATCAGGCCTTGGATTTGAATTATAGAGTACTGGAAATGATTAAACAAAAGTAATTTACAATTATAAAGCTAAAGGCACTTTTTGAAGAATCATAGACTTGAGAATTAAAAGGGACCTTACAAGTCATATGGTCCAACTCTATCATTTTACAGATGAGGAAACTATGACAAAAAGAAATGAGGTGATCTGTCATCGGAACCCAATTCTTCTGACTCTAAACCTAGGGCTTTCCTACTATATTGTAGTGCCTTATCTATTCACAGGATTAGGTGGAAATCATCAGTTGATGGTCTGGTCTATCATCTGAAGTAACAGACCCATTTAACATAACCAGGTTCAAGTCTTAATCTCCTGCACCGTCAAGTATAGTACAGACTCCACTAATGAAAAATGTATGTCCCACTGTTGATCCAGCTTTAGTGTAAAAAAAAATTTTTTTTTTCCTACTGAGGTCAGTGTAATAGCAGTGTTCCCACAATTATAGAATAAGACAGACTTCATGATTCTGGGTAGACACTTAGCTATCTCTCAAGGTAATACCTCCCTTAGCTTTGGCATTCCAAGCTATCTCTAAGGAAGAATAGCAAGGGAAGTTCTGTGGACCTATGGCTACAAATGACCAAAGTAACTCACTCCCCTAATTCCAGAGTTCTAAATATCCTCTCTCTTCCTGGTGTTGCCTTGTTGTTTACCCTGGGTAAAGCATCTGCTGGATATGTTACTACTGGGTTCCTCTTTCCTTTCTATACTAAAGCCTCTGTCTACTCACAAACTTTTCTAGTTTCCTGCCTTTACCTGTTGGGGTCCTATGGGACAAGAAGCTATTTTCTATCAGGCCCCAAGATATTCTTGAATGAACTCCATCACTCTAGTGCTTGGCTCACAATATTTCTTTCCTACTCATATTCTAGTCTTATATTAGAAGACTCTAATGCACACATTTTCTTCCTTTTTCCCTCAATGTATATATTGATGTTCCATCAAAGACCATAATTTCTCATTCCTCAATTTACTCGGGATTATGCCCAATGAGTCATCCAGTCTTAGAATCTCAGCCTCAGACATTCAATAACCAAGTACTTCTTACCATGTGCCAAACACTGCTTGATATTAGAGGTTTAAGGTCAAAGACTGAAACAGTCTCTATTCATAGTGTACTTCTCATTCACACTCACCGAATTATCCAATCTATTGTTGCATCTTGTCCTTTCTGTTTTCCCAAATGTCTTCTATACATCCACTTTTCTTTACTTGTATAGTCACTATTCTAGTGTGGGCACCTGTCACCTCTTTCCTGGACTATTGCAATAGCCTTTTAATGGATCTCTCTGCCTCATATCTCTTCACACTCAGCTACCTTATTGATTTTTCTAAAGGGAAGGTCACACAATATATCACTGTTTCATGAAATCGACTCCAGTGGCTTCCTGTTAGCTTGGGACCAACTATAAAATCCTATGTTTCACATTGAAGGCCCTCCTCAATTTGAACCCTTCATACTTTTCCCAACTTTTTGTACTTTACTTGCATAAAGGAGCTGGATGGTTGGATCAGTTCACAGCTTTACCCATAATGCATTAGTGTTCCCATTTTCCCACATCTTCTCCAACATTTATCATTTCCCTTTTCTGTCACATTCACCAATCTGATAGTTGTGAGGTGGTAGCTCAAAGATGTTTTAATTTGTGTTTCTTTAATCAATGGTGAGTTAGAACATTTTTTCTTATGATTATAGATAGCTTTAATTTCTTCATTGGAAAACTACCTATTCACATCCTTTGATATTTTATCAATTGGGCAATGACTTGTATTCTTATAATTTGACTCAGTTCTCTATATATTTGAGAAATGAGACCTTTATCAGAAACACTGTTTGAAAAAATTGTTTTCCAGCTTTCTGCTTTTCTTCTAATCTTGATTGCATTGGTTTTGTTTGTGCAAAACCTTTTTAATTTAATGTAATCAAAATGATCTATTTTACATCTCATAGTATTCTCTATCTCTTGTTTTGTCATAAATTCTTCCCTTCTCCATAGATCTAACATATAAACTACTTCTTGCTCTCCTAATTTACTTATGGTAACACCCTTTATGTCTAAATCATGTACCCATTCTGACCTTATCTCAATATAAGATGTGAGATGTTAGTCCATGCCTAGTCTCTGCCATACCATTTTCCAGTTTTCCTAGCAGTCTTTGTCAAATAGTGAGTTCCTATCTCAGAAGCTGGAATCTTCGGGTTTATCAAACAATATATTGCTACAGTTATTTACTACTGTGTTTTGTGTACCTATTCCACTATTTTGTGTAACCTATTTGTGCTACCTATTTTGTGTAACCTATTCCACTGATCCATCACTATTCCTTAGCCAGTACCAAATAGGTTTTGATGATTGCCACTATATAGTATAGTTTTAGTAAGGCTAGTTTAATATAGTATGGCTAGGCATCCTTCCTTTGCATTTTCATATTAATTACTTTGATATTATTCAGTCTTCTAACCTTTTATCCCCTTTGCATATATATGTTGCAATTCAGCTATCTGAGCAGGACCCACCATCTCTCATCTTTGTGCCTTTCTACTGATTGTCCTCAATACCTGGAGTGTTCTTCCTCTTTAATTTTATCTCTTCCTAGCTTCAGTAATTCAAATCCCACCTCCTGCAGGAGGCATTTTCTGTTCCCATCCTCCTTTCTTCTCTCTCCATACTGTTTTTTCTTTCCTTCTGAGATTATTTTGCTTTCTCTCTCTCTCTCTCTCTCTCTCCACACAAAAAATATATACATATACATACATATATAACACACACACATGCACACATCTTGAATGTGCATAGTTATCTACATGTTGTCTTCTTCATCAGCATGAAAGCTCCTTGTGCATAGTGAATATTTTTTTACTGTCTTTGTATGACCATGGTATCTAGAATCTGTTAAGGTTTTAATAAATGCTTGGTGCTTGACTAACTGCCTTGACTGCCTGAGTAGATGATATGGCTGATGGTGCAGGAGTTTTTAGAAGAAAGAAATCTCTTTCCTCTCTTAACGGTTCAGTTTTCTTCCACAACTGGCTTTCTTCCTAAATTTTGGTGAAGAGAGCTAATTTACCTACATCAATTTGAAACTATTTTAATTGTACAGCATACTTTCTCTATTCTTAAAGGTTTCTTTTGCTTTTGAGTTTGATCTTTTTCTCTGTGTGGGTTTTCTGTCTTTATACAATATTTAATTCAGAAATGACCCCCATATTAGCAACCAGTTCTTTGCTGTGAAGATACAATTTATTTAATTTTGTGTATGTGCGATGTTATTTGGTGCTTTCCATTTTCAGTGCCTCCCTCTATCTTCTTAAAGAAAGAGTTCATGATCTATAAGCATGGAACATTATATGATCGACAAATTTTTGAACCTTTTTTATTTCTTGATTATGAATTGTATTGGCCATTCTCCCTTATGCACTGAAGTCATATAGTATTAAATTTTATGGTAACATAATTTTGAGGGTATTATCGAGTCCTTTATAGACTTGTATTCTGCTTCTTTATCCAGGTATTAGGGCTTAAGTTACCATTGACATCTTTATGATGTCCTTTTGCTTATGCACATCATGAGCAACAGAAGTTGAGTGACAGACTATCCATTCGAATACAATTCATGTATATGTAATTTTTAAAATACAATATCATCTAATAAGAGACATTATTAAAGTTGCCAAGATTCCCAAATATGCTTCTGATGGCTGTTACCACTTAGTTGATTGCTTGAAAAGATTTTGTAGGTGTTCAAAGGGGATCCTACCACACCTTTCAAAAAAGTTTATTAGGAAAGAATTTAGGACCAATGGTTCAGTATCTAAGGCACTAATCAACTTTGAGAAGTTATCAACAGATTTCTCAATATGTTCAGCTTTTTTAACATCTACTGATTAATTTCCTTAAAAATTCTTATCCTGACATTTCATGAAATTATTGTGTATATTCTGATATTTCCTTGTAAATTAATAGAAATTCATTGATTGGGGCAGCTAGGTGGTACAATGAATAGAGTACCAGCCCCCGTGTGACCTTGGGCAAGTCACTTAACCCCAATTGTCCTACCTTCCTGCTCCAAAAAAAAAAAAAGAAATTTATTGATTATTTCATTAAATGATTAGCTCTGAGTCTCCATCTCAGTTTGTAGAGAAACAAACATCCCCAAACAAAAAATAAAACAAAACAACAACCAAAACCAAAACCCTGGGGGAGCCTGATTTTCCACAAGCTTATTTTCCTCCTTTTTATTTCAAACCCTTAGACTTTTAGGTTTAAAAAACATAAGGATTGCTGGTTATATAGTTTCTTAAGAGTGTAATAAATACTACAAAAACCTATTTAAATAATTTAAAAAATATCACATGAGAAAGAATACAGTCATTCTCACTATCAATCGCAACTATTGACTTTTTCTTAACTCTGTTAGAAACACAGTCCAACCCTTCAGTTCTCTCAGGATGACAGTCAAAGCAAAAGATTTAAATTTCATTCTTTCAGGAAATATCATTTTAGTCTTTTTTCAAAGATGAGAGGTAATGCCCTCAGTCTCTCAGGAAAGTAGTTCTTTTGTAGAAAAGTAGACCTTTGTCTCTCAGTATCTGCTACCCTCTCTCTTGTTTGGGTAGTTAATAGTAGACGGAATGACAATTAAACTGCCTTTCACCCAAAATTGTATCCATCTTATTTTATTCTTGCTTGTAACGATTTTAAAATGTACAGTAACATTATTCATAGTCTCTGTGGATGGGGCTATTAAAACTGGGGTTAAATTTATATCTGTGTCTTTCCTTTCATAAGATCTGTGTCACTTCTATTTTTGCATCTCAACCCCTCTCACAATGCCTGGAATGCAGTAAATTGACTTGTTAAATTTATAGGATTATGGAATATCTGTAAAGTTATAAAGTAGCTTCAAGATCTGATCCAATTACTTTATTTCACAATTGAGGAAACTGAGAGTCAGGGAGATTAAGGAAGTTGCCTAAGGTCATGTGAGTAACAAGTAGCAGAGTTTGGATTTAAATTTTTTTGTCGTTGTTTGGTCATTTTTCTTTGTCTGGTCATTTTTTTTAGTCATGTCTGACTCTTCATGACTCCATTTAGGGTTTTCTTGGCAAAGATACTGGAGTGGGTTGCTATTTTCTTCTCCAGCTCATGTTTTACAGTTAAGTGAACTGAGGCAAACACGGTGACTTGCCCAGGATTAGACTGCTTTTAAGTGTCAGAGGCCAGGTTGGAACTCAAGAAAATGAATTTTCCTGACTCTAGGCCTGGCACTCTTTCCCCTATATCACCTAGCTCTCCTAATTTCTAGCCCATTACCCTTTCACTCTGCTGTGGTCTCTCAATGTTTGAGAGCTTTTTCTATCAGTTAAATTATCCTAAGATAATAAAGTATTATTTTTAAAGCACAAGGAATTTCACTCAACTGTTTGGTGACAGGCTTTCTAAAAGCTAATGAGAAAAAGAGAAAAATTACCAAAAATTAGAAAATTGCATTTGTCATCTTAAGGAGATATTAGGAAAAAATGATCATCTCTTTTATTCATATAGCACTTATGTTTCCTAAGCACATAGACAACCATCATCTCATTTATCCTTGTGCTAAGTTACTTAACAGAGAGGGAAGCTGAGGAGGCTAGAGACATTAAATCACTTATTAAAGGTGATACAGTTAATCAGTCAGCTGTGGTGTAAGGACTAGAATCTTACTTTCCCTACTGGTATTCTTTCTGCTACACCATGTTGACTCACCCAATCGTTAAATTTGTGGCCAATTTACAGACATGAAGAAAGGCAAATGATGATGGAGAAGGGCGTCTACACTTTTGAAAACACATCATGTTGGACCAATTTAATATCCATCTAGGGGAGAAATTTTACCTCCTTTCTTTGGCTTCTTCTGAAGTTTGGGATTTCCAAACTTCTTTTGAGAGCCAGCCATTTGTATTATTAAATGCTTTGTGAACCTTAAAGTGACATATTAACATGAGTTGTTCCTCTACTAAAGTGCTTTGGGCACCCACAGTCCAGTAAATTTGATACTGTTTTTTGTTAAATAGCAGTTATGTTACTTGGAAGACAGTAATAAATCAAAATAGACATTAACTCATTTAATAACACAGATTGGTTTATCAGATTAGAGCAAGATATTGAGAAAATGAGACACAGGAAAGGTAAGTTTTGATGAAGAATAAGGATGAGGGAAATTTCTTACCTTGACTGGAGTAGGACAGTTGGGTCCTTCAAGGAAGAGCCCTAGTCAAAGGGGAAATTGCATGCAGACATTACAGTATGTTGAAAGGTTGCACAGAAAAATGGGGTGAGGACATGAGTACTGTCTTATATCACCTGCTTAATTTTATCTAGAGACATAGAGTCCCAGTTTTAAAAAATAAATCCTTTTATTAAGGAGATTTGTTTTGTGAAGTGTAGGGCTGCACTTGAGGACCTAGAGGCCCACATATGGGACTCAAGGCTGCAGGTTCCCCACCTCTGCTCTACACTTTATGAACTGTTCAGTTGAAAGCAATCAGAGGCAATTGAACATTGCATATGTCGACCTTTAGAAAAAGTTTGGTTAAATGAGACAAACCAATAGTGGTATACATCTACAGAATATGTTCTTTATTCTCTTAAGGCTAGCGGTACTTGTGCAAAGAGGCAGGACTAAAGTCCTGACTCCAGAACAAAAGAATGAGAGAGCTTAAGTATATTTTAGGACCATCCCAATTAGGGTTGGTTGAGACACACAAATTTATGATCCCCATAATGGTTTAAAAATTGTATGAGAAAGGAATTTCTTAATTGGATAAATGATAAATACAGAAAAACATGAGAGATGACAAAGTGTCAATTGAAATTATGATCCAGAATATCTGTGTTTTCTTTACCATTAACATTCTATAACATGGTATATGCCCAGAAAATCTTAAGATAAAAAAATGTCCCATTTCTCAAGTTAATGCCTAACTTCCGGGTCTCGTCCTGAAGGGCCATAAAGTAGGCCTCTTCTGATCTGTTGACATAAGAAGAGGTATTCTCTGGGCTCACTCAGAGAGCAAAACAAAGCTGGGTCTCTTTGGAATTTATGATGCTACTCTAAGCCTTATCTGGTCTCTGGAATGGCTGAGATAGAAAGAGAGCCTTTTTTGTAAAATGAGGCATAGCAGTCTGTTTGATTAATTCAAACTTTGGCCAAAATATGAATATATATAAATATTCAAAATATAAAATATGTCTCAATGGGCTTTAAGAATGCCCCATATTTGCCAAATTTATTAATTCAGTTTCTCTTTTACTGTGTAAACATATTGACAGATGTCCATCAATCCAATTTGATTTTACTTTGGAGAAATGAATTAAGTGGGGGTAAGAAGAAAGAAGCTCATATTGAAGTAATTGATCACCGAGTCATACATTGTTATACATGCTGTGTTGCACTATATTCAGTGATTTAAGTGCTGAGCATCTATTCTGTGGATTATCCAGACTTTTAGCTATGCTTACATCCTTCTTTTCCTCATTTTTTGAAATTCCTTCTTCTCCACGTTTTCTGTTTTCTTCTCTTATTTCATCTTCTCTTTCCCAGCTCTGTCATTTTCTCCTTCTCTTCATTCTTTAAGTAATAATCCTAACACATATTCCCTTGATTAAGAGCTTCCAGTGGTCCAGCATCAGATAATTAACACTTACCACCCGTGTTTCCCCGATAATAAGACACTGTCTTATTAAATTTTTTTGGACAGAAAAACACCAGAGGGCTTATTTTCAGGGGAGGGCTTATTTTAATGAACATTGACAGCAATGACATGTGACTCCTCTACAATTGCTTTCTTATACTCAACAGTATAGCTCTTCCTTTTTGTACTCATGTCTGGGGGTCAAAACAGACAGAATAATAAAATTATGACCATCAGTCCGTCTTTTCACTCCATCATGCCCCCTGAGTTCTTCTTTTTTCCTCCATCATGCCCTTTTTATCCTCTATCATGCCCCCTCACTCCCGCTTACATACCGGGTTTTTATGTTGTCCTGCCTCAGCTCTCCTCCGCAGCACTGCTGTCAATGGCGCCAGCAAGCAAATCACTGGGGAAGAACAGGATGACACGCTCACTGCTGCAGCTCTGATTGGATGCAGCTTGGAGCGCAGCGTGCGTTTCACTGGGGGGGGGGGGACGGTGCATACAGAGGGTACTGTAATGTAGCGTGTAGCACAGGGGATCACCTTCACTACGGTAGCAATCTCAATAGGGCTTATTTTCTGGGGAGGGCTTATTTTAGAGGAATCTTACACAGTAAGGGCAGGGCTTATTTTCGGGATAGGTCTTATTATCGGGGAAACACGGTAGCTCTGGGACCTTGGGCAAGTCACTTGGCCCTAATTGCCCTGCCTTCCCCCCTCCAAAAAGCAAAAAAACCAAAAAAAAAAAAAAACAAGAGAAAAGCCACATTAAAAAAAAAATCCTAAGTTGGTGAAAAATGGCCTGCAGTAACACAAATCCCCAAAGCATTACTAAGAATTTAAATTCCTAATTGATTGCAGAATTCTTTAGGTATTACCAAGTGTTTTAGCCAGAAAAGGTATAATAAATGAATCTGATCACAGTACTTTAAAAGCTATTAATATTAGAATCTTCTGAAAGTGAGCCTTTAATTTGTAAAAATTTCTGTACATGTTTTAATTCTTGATGAAAAATAATATTAAATTTCCCTTAAAGGTAACACAAAAGAATTCATATCTTTCACTGACTACTTGCTTTGACCATAGGAGAAAAAATAGTCTTAAGTGCTTTTTATCTTAAACAATTTTCATCAACTGCGGCTTATAGCCAAATTGTACTTAAATGTTTTATTCCCATGGAACTGTAATAAACAATAAAGATTTAATCCCTCATACATAAGGAATTTTATTTAACATTTTTCTTTCTCAAATTTAAACTTGTCCTGATGTAAAAGCCAATTGTTAGAAATCCTTTTTAATTTTTTGCAACTTTTTAGCAAGTTAGGTTCATTTAAAAATGACATGACTAAAACAAGTTCACACTTTTCAATGCAAATAGTTTATACTAAATATTTTTCCAAATTCTATCCTGATACTTCTTGTATACTCTATGGCTTGCTATTACTATCACATAATAATAAAATAAAAAGACGAATTCCCTCTTGTTCTCAAAAAAAAAAAAGAGAGCTTCCAGTGGCTATCCATTGTCTACAGATCCTTAGGCTGGCATCAAAGGGCTCCTCATCTATCTCCAATGTATGTCTGAGCCTGATTTCCTACTACTCCCTTTCATGTAGTTTGGACTCCATTTAAAATTAGAATACTCCCCTCCCCATATCTCTGAGTCTTTCTCTCACCTCCATGCTTTTTTTCCAACTCTCTCCTACATCTCTACCATTTATAATTCTAATCATTCAAGACCCTGGTTATGATGACACCTCTTCCATAAAGCCTTTCATAAACTTCTTAGTCAGAAGTGATCTTCTGATCTTATTGTTAGTGCTTAATAAATGTTATTAAAATAAATGAATAAAAGAAGTGACCTCTCCCTCCTTTGAATTCTCAAAATATTTTCAGGTAAATTCCCTTATGAATTTGCCATATTCTAATTTTGATTATGGAGGCAGCTAGGTAGTTCAGGACCTGGAATCTGGAAGACCTAAGTTCAAATGCGGCCTCAGATACTTTTTTGGTACATGAACATGGGAAAATCACTCAACTTTTGTTTGCCTTAATACCCTGGAAAAGGAAATGGTAAACTGGTACGCTATCTTTGCCAAGAAAACCCATGGACAAGATTGGAATTTTGTGGTCCACAGGGTCACAAAGAGTTGAACATGACTGAACAACAACAATGTAGATTATAATCATGTACATTATAAATGTGTACATATCTAATCACCACTTTTAAATTAAAGATCTCTTGAGATGTAGGTATATTACTTTTTTTGTATCCACCCCCCCGCCCAAATCATGCATTCATGAATGTAATAAATATTCGTTAATAAAGGAGGTAGTATTTTATATATATTCTGTCCTGGTCAGACCACATTTAGAGTATTGTGTTCATTTATGGAAGGACATTGATGAACTAGAGAATGTCCAAAGAAGGACGGCCAATTAGTAAAGGGCCTTCAGTCCATTATGTATGAATATTGGTTGAAGGAATGGGAAGTTTTTAGCCTGGAGAAGAGAAGACTTAATTCAGGGAATAACTTTTTAAGTATTAAAATGGTGATTATGTGGAAGAAGGATAAAACTTGCCCTTCTTGGCAAGCCTAGGAACTTAAAGTAGTATTTTCAGAGAGGCAAATTTAGATTTGTTTACTCCTATTGATGTATGTTCATAAATGAGGCAAATGATTAGACCTTTAATATATGTTTCTTTTGTTTTTCAGGAAGTATTTTGGAGAAAAAATTGGCCTATATTTTGCTTGGTTAGGTTTATATACTTCATTCCTCATTCCATCTTCAGTAATTGGAGTGATTGTCTTCCTCTACGGCTGTGCAACAATAGAAGATGATATTCCTAGGTAAGTGCTCATAAGAGAAGATTGAGTTGTCTGTCAGATGTCAAAAATTGGTTTGCTTTTATCATAATAATTCACATTTCTGTAGCACCTAAAGTTTAAAAAGCACTTTCTTACAACAACTTTGTGAAGTTGGTAGTAAAAGTATCCTTATCCCCCATAAGCTTGTGGAGTCAAGTTGGGATGAGAGCAGAAGAAATGAAGGATGGCAACATTCTGACCATTAAAAGGCCATTTTGATAGATCTCAGTGGAACATTTCACATTAAGGGGCAGCTGTGATAAGTACATGGGCAGCTCTTGACCAGTGTAGTGCCAACACAATATTCACAGCACTGATGGCTACTGTAAATATGCCAGTATAGTGCTCAATCACAAAATATAACAGACTGTCCATATATAAGACAGTAGCAAAACATTTGTTCAGGCACCAGAAAACCGATTCCCCAAACCAGTAAGACAGTTCCATCATAGCGGCCTAGAAGTTAATGAGCCATAACAGCAGAGAGAGTCACATCATCCTCTAGCCTTCCTACAAACCAACACTCAAAAGCCTAGCTGTCTCCCTCAGGTACATCCTCTCTTCCCTCTAGTTTCTAACTATTCTAACTCCCAGCTTCCTGTGGGCTCTGCTTCACCCTTCAGCAAACTCCTCCCACCACAGGCTCCATGTGATTATATTCAGCTTATTAGGGGGAAGGGTATATCCTCAAATTCCCATTACCATTGCAACCAGTTACATGCTGATCCTTTTGCTATTAGGTTTGTGACAGATACAATCAGAGTAAGGCAGAATTGTTAGATTGACAAATGCAATTTGATATTGCTTAGTATGTGAAATTCAGTGAATATAAAACTGGGGATCTGAGAGGGCAAAAAGATTTGCCCAAAGATACAGATGAATAGTGAAGTTGAGATCTAAACCCAGATTCTAAAGCCAGAACCTTTGCTGTTGCCCCAGATACTTCCATCCTAGTTTTATTGTGTCTTTCTTGCTGTACCTTAGGTAAGAGGGTCATTGACATTTCAGCAAAATGCTTAAGTATTTTATGTCTGGGACACGGTGGTCTCTATAGGGTCAACTCTGTGCTCAACAACTCTGTATTTGATATGCTTTTTCTTCCATTGGTAAATTTGTGTTTGTGTTTTTCTGATGAGATATAGAGACCTGGTAATCTCTTTATATGGAGATACCACAGTGTCCTCTGTTACCCATTCCAAAATTACCCCATAAGCCAGGTAAATTTTGAAGATGGCTAAGCTTATCTACTTTATATTGATTTTTTATTAGCTTTAGCATCAAATGGTGATATTTTATTTTTTGTCCCCAAATTTGTAAGATTAACACATTTTAGAACCAGAAACTGCCTCATGTGCTGATAACACAAAGCAACCTTGCAAAGTTTAAGACAGAATTTCTACCCAACCCGGATATTGCAGTTTACTTAGGGAGAAAAGAAATTGACACATGCAAAGGTAAATAATAGTAAGAGGTTTAATTGGCAATTCAGCTTGGACTTGGATGGTGTCGGATATGGGGAGGAACAGGAAGGTGAGTAGAATTGTGTTAATAAAGCACAGAAAAGGGAAATTAAGATTTTTATTTGAGCAAAATTGAAGAAATCAGTTTGGCTCCAAAGGAAAATTCACATGGGAGTTTAAAGATAAAAGAAGATTTTTTTCATCTGTAAAATGATGGAATAAAACCACTTACTCCTTTTAGAAAGGCAAGATTGCTCAAACTTTTATTAAAAGATGGCTGGTCAATTTGGGTATCATCACTTTTTAAAGTAATGATTACCAAATATTAAAAGATTGAAATGTCATTCCTGTGTATATATCCATATATATTAATCAGTTAACAAATAATTTATCCAGGAAATGACAGGATATCTGTGGGATCTTACTTTTCTGTCATGTCTGGATGAAAGCATTCTGACTTACTTAGACTTCTCTCAGTCCAAAATATAGGTCCTATTTAAATTACTTAGACTTATTCCTGTCCAAAATCTTACCAAGTCCTATTCAGTAAGTCAGGGTAAACCACTTATTTTCCTGTAGGGAATATGTCTAAGTAAAAAGACACAATGTTCTGTGCTAGGGCATACTGCAAGATAGTATGCTATCTTTGACTTGTTTTGTCCTAGTGTATCACTCTTATATTTACCAATTATCAGAAAAACAAACAAAAAAAATCCCTCTTTGTTGCACCATCCCTTGAATATGTTAGTGTGGCTATAAAAATTTGAAAGGCTAATCTAAATTTTAGGTGTTGTGACATCCTGTGCTGTAGGGTATAGGATGGGTATGAGGCAACTTTCCCTTGATAAGTGGAGTTGAACCAGTCCATGATTAAGTCCCAGGTTCTCATGGCCTATGCCAAAAAAAGTCCAGAGGGGCACCTAGGTGGTACAGTGAATAGAGCACTGGCTCTGGAATCAGGAGGACCTGAGTTCAAATGTGACCTCAGACACTTAACATTTACTAGCCACATGACCTTGGGTAAGTCACTTAACCCCAAATGCCCTGCCTTTCCCCCTCCAAAAGTTCAGTCCTCCAGAATGGTGAGAAAACTAAAGCATTTAGGATACTTCTTGATAAAATTTCCAAAGTCCTTTTGAATCATTTATTCATAAACCTGGTCATCAAACTACAAATGTGTACTCTCCTTAATATATGCCATCAAAGGTCCTTCCTTAAAGTAATCTCAAAATAATGAGGAGTTACTTGAAGCAATATTTAATCTTCTAGTTCAGATAGATGTCATTCCCAAGGCATGCCTTCTGTGTTGCCAAGCTCAAAATGGAGAACTTTTTTGGGAAAAAAAAAAAAGATTTGTCTTCTTTCCATTAAAAGAATAGTGAAAAACAGATGGTTCTGTCTCCTAGTACACAGAACAGAAGTTACAGATCTTGGTGGCACCCTCCATAATTTTCTTGGGATAAAATTATGTATTACTTTAAATAAAGCAGCATTTTAAAAAGATTAAGAAAAATCAACTGGTCAATATGGGGGATGCCATTTTGTTAAGAGGTTATTCCCATGATTTATAGGATCAACATGTCATATATGCATCAGTAAATAGAAGTCAGAATATTTGTTGGCTCCAGACTTTTCTGCAATATCTGAATTTGAAATGTGCTATCACAAAACATAGCTAATAACGGAGGAGATAAATTTAAGATTACCTGAGGGTCACTTCATCTTGGACAGAGTATTATACAATTCACAGGAAGAGGGGCAAGAGTGAGGTTGTTTTAAGTCACAGGAAGAAGGCAATTGTAGAAGGAAAGTCTAAGCTGATTTTAGTAGTATGTTCACTATCCCTTCCACATCACGAAGGAGGTATAAGGGCTCAGTGCCACTGTGATCTCTGAGATCCATGTACAAATTTTTGACACTCCCTTCATATCAGAGGGAAATGATAGTCGCACTGTAATCTATTCTGATCAGATCACATCTAGAGGGCTATGTGCAGTTCTCACTACCATTTTTAAGGAAGGACAATATGAAAACACAGCTAGGAGAGTAGAACCAACATGGTGAAGTGGCTTGAAGTCATGCCATACAAAGATCTTTTAAAGAAAAATGGGAATGTTTAGCCTGGAAAAGAATGGAGACTAGGGTACAATAATTCTGTTCAAGTACATGAAAGTCTGTCATGTAAAAAATGATTAGATTTATGGTATTTAACTTCATGGGACAGAACTAGTACCGGTGGGTAGAAACTAAAGGGAACTACATTACTACTCATAAGAGAGTGTATTCTGTCCCCAACATGTAACAGGTTGACTTTCCATCCATGACAGCATAAGGGGAACTGGGATCTTTGTGTGTCTCCCTAAAGAAATAAAGTAAAGCACCAAAAAGAAAGAAAATGTTTACTTTTAAAAACAATGAAATCAATCAAAATGGAAAATAAAGAAAGTAGAGTATAAATTTTTTAAAATAGTGTGAAAAAACTTAAACAAACAAACAAGCAAACCTGAAGGACTTGAAACAATTCAGGTAGAAAAACAAGTAACACATCATCCACTGAGCTACTTCCTCAAGCAAGGAGTTAACTTAATGAATTTATGTTCCCTTGGTAGATGTAGATATCTCCATTGAAGATGGACCTTTATTTTAGCCTTTGATTTTATGTAGAAGATTCTGATTGTTCCTTATTGATAAGGAATAGATACTGAAATTATGATTTTATTGGTATAGGGAAATCCTAGGTGAGAAACTTTTCTCTACCACTGCAGTTTAGCACCATCTCTATAACTTAGAGTCCTACAGGTTATCTTTCAGTCATTCAAGATTTGTAAGGGCTTACAATGTGCCAACCATTGTTTACTTGTCCAGTGTCATACAGCTAACAATGTTTTAGAGATGGAATTTGAACTCAGGTTTTCTTGCCTTTAAGGTCAATTTGCTGTTTACCAGTTCACCTGCCCCATTGATAGTAGCAAATATTCCTTATTATAACAGAAAATAAAATTAAAGCAATATGTATCTATTGGAAGGAACCTAGGCTCAGAAAATCACTGAATTATCAGAAAGAATGGAAAGTTATGTAGAATCAAATGACAGGCCCAGATGATAGCTTCAGATCCAATAATCTGATCCTGGGGTGTGTGGAGATGAAGACTACCCTTTCATAGTAAGTATTCTCCCATCTGTCCCAGAGATATCAGTGATGGAGAGACATTGACAGAGGCAGAGTTTTTTGGCCTGCAAGATGGCTTGGGGGGAGGGGGAGGGCTAGTGAAATCCCATGTCCAAATGGTAGGAGTTTCCTTTTACTAGCCTACTGGAGGAGTGGTGAGAATTCATTAATCTCTGCCTTGTAGAGTATTTTTGAGAGATCTTGGACAAAGAATTGAATGTGTGGTATTGGTACTGCTCCTATAGTTGACTGGAAGGGGCCTACCTCCCTAACAACTTCAAGTTTTTTTTTTCCCTTTTCATTTAATTTAATATATTAAAGTGGATGACTATATTTGTCCTTGGGGTGGAAAGTAGGACTCATTGGAAAGGAGGAAAGTGTCTTGATTATTATGGGCTACTGTCATTCTTTGGTACTTTTCTGCATTCTTTCTGTGGGGTGAAATAAAAACTGTCTTGGATCTGGTATTTATTGTTACCATGAGTCTTACATGAGAGCTGGGGCCCTTTTTGTCCTCATTTGTGCAGACCTAGTCATGAGCTATAGTCTTAGAATTTCAGAAGAGGTTCTGTATGAACAAAACAAATCAAAAAGAGTGATTTTTGAGGAGCACCAACTATTGAATCCACTTGTTCTTATAAAACCAGAGCTTGAGACTCCGGGCTACAGATGAAAGATCGGTAATGCTTTTAAAGAAATTAAGCAGGAATTAGCATTGCTAGGAAAATCATATGATAAAAACCAGAAGAAAGTTAAATTATTTGAAGCTCAAGTTAGAATAATAAGGAACTTTAAAAGATTAGGAAGAAATTGTGAAGAAAATAACATGTGAAACAAAAATAGAAGACACGAAAAAGAAATCAACCAACTTAAGCAACAATAGACTTATTACAACAGAAAATAAAATTAAAGCAATATGTATCTATTGGAAGGAACCTAGGCTCAGAAAATCACTGAATTATCAGAAAGAATGAAAAGTTATGTAGAATCAAATGACAGGCCCAGATGATAGCTTCAGATCCAATAATCTGAAGGTTATTTACATCCTAGAAATTTTAGAAAAAAAATAAAACCTGAACATGATATGCCAGATTATTCAGAAGGACAGATTTCCAGAATAAGCAAAAAATAAGTGATAGCCATAAGCATACACAGACTATGGTCCCAGTTTGCCAGAACAGAACTTTATTTCTGAAGACAAATGGTAATAGTATGTGAACAAGATACACTGACTCCAACAAGGAAAAGTCTAAGATTCAAAGTTTCTAGACATATTATAGTTCTGCTCTAACATTGTATTAACTTTTAAAAATGGAAGAAGTCACTGGACATAAAATTGAAGTGTTTGATTACTCAAAGATGAATGAATTTTGTAAAATAAAAAGAAATACCCTCAAAATTTACAAGAAAAGAAATAGATTTTAAAAATATTTGTGGTAAATATGTCAGATATAATCTGATATCCAGAATGAATCTACAAGGAACTGATACAAGGAACTTATATAGGACAAATATGTTTGACTCATTGGAACAATGGTCACTGGAGGTGAATAGAAAATTTTTAAGGTAGGCAACCCAAAATCTTAATAATCATGTGAAAAGAGGCTCAAATTCCCCAATATTGGAGAAAAGTAAAGCAAGACAAAATCAAGATACTACCACTTTTTCCAACTAGGATATCAAAATTATAAAACTGAATGCAGGTAGGGTTGAAGAAAATAGTTTAATACATTGTTGGTTGGGCTGCATACTGGTATAAATATTCTGTAGAGCATTCTTCCAATAAAACAGATTGTATCTCTTTGACCTTACAATTTTAGTGTTAGTTTTATATTCTAAATCCTGTGGAGAAAAAAAAATATTCAAAAATATTCATAGCTGTACATTTTTATTTTTTACATCTATTGATAACATCCTCCACCCCCATCCCATAGCCCCTATGGAAATGATCTATATGTTCAGCAATTGAAAAATAATTGAATGGAGTATTCTTATATTTTAAAAGGTAATTATAAACTAAAGAGATGTGGAAAAACAAGAACTAAAGATGGACTTGGGACACAGAGCAAAAGTAATTATTTTTTGCTGTCAAAAGCTAGATATGTAATTTAATTTTTTTCTACATATTTATTTGTCTTTGTTGTTAGTAATTGTGTGTAACAAAAAATTTTAAAATGGAATGACCTGTCTTTTGTCAAAATTGTTCCCCAAAATATAGATCTTCACTTGGAGGCTTGATGATTATCTGTGAGGGATGTTTTAGAAGGGATTCATTTCATTTAAGGAGTTGAAATAAATTGCTTATGAGGTCCCTTCTGACACTGTGATTCTGTGATTCTCTGTCTTTTAAAGAAATATAAGTCCCTGGAGAAGAAGAGTTTAGTAGTCTGTCAGAAAAATAAGACTAAAGGGGGAAGACCCATTGGGAAGAGAGGTGGTAGTCAGACAAGAGAATGGGGACCACTGGAAAACAATGTAAGGGTTTGAGAAGAAAACAAATTTTAAAGGATTTTAAATTCCACTACCTTCAGAGACGAGTATGTATTTTAGTAACAGTAGCAAGTATTGCAGCATGCTAGTCATTTGAGGCATATAGTTAAAATAGTGTATGTGGAAATTATTATTTAATAGGTCAAAGAAGTCAAATAAATACATAATCTATGCAAATATCCAAAGACATTTTATTCTAGTTAAGGATCGCATTGGGGTTTAGTGTGTAATTTGGGATTATTTTGGCTGGTTCCAGTTTGGTGGCAATAATCAGGAAAACTTCAGGAAACAAATGGTCTTTAACTGTGATTTAAATAAGGGGAAGCATATATACTGGTGGACAAGAAAAGGGTCACTTTTTAAATGATTCAGTTCATTACCAAGTGCAGGAATGGGAGCTTGTGGGATCTATGTGAATGATTATGTAAATGACATGAATATACAATGACTATATGCTTCAAGATGTCTTACAGAAAAAACTAGGAATTCATATCTGAAAGGGGGTTATATATTTTCATGTAAATTGTCTTGCACACAAGGGTCTTATGTATGGTGTACTCGACTAAGAGTTTGGGAAACTTATTCCAATTAATAATATAAGAAAGAGTATTGTCTTTTTCTAGGTCAGCCAGCAAGGTACTACATTCCTCCTCTTTGTTCTATCTACTATCGACCTAAGATGGAATAAATACCCATTTCAGAAACAATGGCCTTGTGTTTATGCTATCCATGGTTGATCCTCGCAATTCTGAAACTTAGTTTGATTGAAAACACAGCTCTATGTATTTACAGGTGGGAAAAAGACACTACCAACATCAGGACATGGGTGGGGTAGCTGAATGCTGGTTTATATTAGGACATGGAAATTATGCCATGGTTCTCCAGAATGGAAGATATGTAAAAGTAACCACTAAAGCTGAAAATTTTCAGCTTATGTTTACTATGAACATATATGCCATACAACCCTGTCCATTATGGGCAACATCTTGTTAATGGCATAGAGCTGCCAGTTGTTCAGGATCAGAACAGAGTGTGGCACATAGGTGAAGTTCTAGTGGTAGGACGGTACACATATTATTTTAGTAAATTTTCAGTAAACTTGATTTGTGAGATAGCAATTCCATGTATGTCACCAACAACTAGAATTTCATAAGTGTAAATTCTATACTTGTAATAATTCGCCTGTAAGCTTACTGACAGGCATCTGCTAAGCACTTGTGTTTATATACGCAGAGACAAGTAGAGGATAAAGCGATTATTTGATGAATCTAAAGTGTAAAACAGTCTGGATTAAAATTCCTAAATCCCCTCTTTTCTCCTTAATAACAAGTTTTAGTGCACTGAGATGAATAATACATTAATTGGCTTTGTGGTACTTCCCTGTTAGTTTTAAAAGTCTCGTTATTGACAAATACCGTTTGTTAACTGTCATATTTATTTTTCAGTTCGATGATATGGTAGAGAGAGATATCTTTGAGCTCATAGCTATAATAAACTCTACACCTTACTCACGAAGAACATAGATTTTGTATATTTTCTGGGGGAAAAGTGTTAGTTATAGGCTTGTTTCCTTTGTTACTCAGTGAGCTTGAGAGGTTATTTAATGTATTGTATAAGGTATTAATACATATTTACATTAAAGGAGCAGTTGGGAGGCAGTGGATAGAGCACTGGGCCTGGAGCCAGGAAGTTTCATCTTTCTGAGTTCAAATCTGGCCTCAGACACTTATTAGTTGTGTGATCCTGGGCAAGTCACTTCATCCTGTTTGCTTCACTTTCTTCATCTGTAAAATGAGCTGGAGAAGGAAATGGAAAACCACTCTAGTATCTTTGCCAAGAAAACTCCAAATGGAGTCACGAAGAGTCAGACATGACTGAACAACATCATTAAAATATTATTTAGTGGTAGAGCATCATAAGAGGTGAATTATTTGCTGCAAAATAAACAATAAAAAACCTCCTGATAATGAATTCCAATATCACATTAAAATAAATTTTATATTATGTATTCTTTTGGCTTATGTGTGAGTTAGTTGACTTCTTTTTGTGCAGATGATCAAGGGCAGGATATTTTGCTAATAACAAACTTAAAAAAATATAAATTGTTTTCTATCCAGCAACTCAATACTTTATTTCCTGGAGATAATTCATATCATCCTTCCTGCTTTGTAAATATGGAGCTCTAGAGCAAAAGGAAAGATTTGATCCCTTGCACTAACTAGTGCGAGGGTGACCCTAAGGACTGGTGTGTTCACTACCAGAAAGTAGCTTAACTTTTAATACTTTATCAGACTATACTTAAGCAAAATATTTTTATGAAGAACTATTTCCTTTTAGGAATCACTCTCCTGGCTGAAAATGAACAGCCCCAACAATTGTTTGACCTAACAGTTTTAATTGATTGGTTTTTCTGCAGCCACTGTAAAAACACTTGGACGAAAAATGTGCACATGAACTTGTTCAAGTCCTGTCATTTACCATTTTTAGTACAAACCCATTTTTTTGAATGAGACAAGAAACCCTCTAAATTTGACAGTACAAAAAGCCAAGTTTTCTAGACATAGTCCTCTACTTTCCATTCTGTTAAGAAATGATCATTTTACTCTAGGGAATTGGTTGAATCAGAATCTCAGAGCTGGGAGTGACTCTAGGTCGTGTCTAATCCAACACTCCCTTTATATATGAGGAAATGCTTTGTAAATATCATGACGGACTGAAAGCTGGTCCTTAGTTGGCAGGTTCACTTCTCAATAAGTCTTCCAGGATCCTGTTAATATTGACTTTCCAAGGAAACGGGAAAGAGACATCTGGACATCCCCTTGGACTGGTTTTACTTTTTCTACCAAATTCTTTGCATCTGGAGACTGAGAAACATTAACTAAGGCAGCAACCTCTCGCATGCTCTTCCTTCTAGCCCAGCTCAGTAGCGCCCTCTGCTGCCCTGATACATAGAAAGCATAGCTGAGGTTTAGAGTCCCAAGCACTCTTTTCTCCTCCTACTTTTGGAAGTAGGTCAAAATTTTATTTTCATAGAATCCATAGTTTCTCTGCAGCTGACTTCCAAATTTAAGAACACTGTTACTGTTTAAGTAATTAATTTAAGTTTAATTATCAATAATTTATTTAATTATTATTAATTAGTTAATTATTAATTAAAGTTGAATTAATTTAACTAACACTTTCTTCCTAGCCACTAACTTAGGATAGTCATGATCGATCATTTCATTCATTTTATTAACTATGAAACCTCTTGGAAGATGGTTTTTGGCTAGGTAGGGAAGACAGAGTTGGGGAATTGCAGGCTAATAATTCTTTGGAATTATTTGCTTTTTAATAAATAATAAATAAGTTTTTATTCTGAACTGAAATACCAAAAGGGCACTCCCATATATAAAACAGAATATAAAAGATTAATCTCTGTCCCATACAGCTTGCTTTTAAAAATATATATAATAAATTCAATATGTTACTTTCAATGCTATCCTTCATGTTGGTGCTTCCTTCTGAACTTTCCTGTGTTCTTTCCCCTGTATTTAAAAATGTTTCATTGGTTTCCTTTTTTCTTTAATTTTATTTCTTCATTTTTTACTTCACTATTGCCGGTCTCCCTCAAACTTTCAACCTCTTTTTAGGTGTAAAAAAAAAAAAAAACCTATGTAATCATTGCCAAACAAAATAGTCAAACAGTGACCATGTCTGAAAAATTTTTGTTTATTTCTGCATCTTGAGTGCTTCACCCCTTTGTTAGGGAATATGGTTAACATCGTTCATCATAGGACTCTAGAGCCATGTTTGGTTGTTGCTTTGATCAGAGTTTTTAAATCTTTCTTTCTGTCTTTTTAGATTATAGTGTTTTTATTGTTGCTTAAATTGTCTTGCTGCTTGTGCTTACTTCATTTTGCATCAGTTCATACAAGTCTTCCCAGTATACTCTGAAATTATCTCTTTTGTAATTTCTTAAGATGAAGTAGTATTCTGTTATTTCATTTACCATAATTTATTCACTCATTCCACAGTTGATGAACATTTCTCTTAGTTTCAAATTCATTGCCACAATAATAAATACTGTTATAAATATTTTTGTACATATGTGTACTTTTCCTTTGATCTCTGGTATATAAGGTTAGTAATAGTATTATTGAGTCAAGGGGATGCAGGTTTACTTTTTGTGTATAGATTCAAATTGCTTTCTAGAATAGCTAAAATGATTCACAATGACATCACCAGTACATGAGTGTACCTGTATTCCTACATCTCTTCCAATAATTGCCATTTTCCTTTTTTTGGTCATCTTTTCCAATCAAATGAGTTTGAGCTGGAATCCAAGAGTTGTATTATTTTCCATTCTTCTTATTAGTAATTTGGGGTGTTTTTAATATGACTTGAAAATGTGGATTACTTCCATTGAGAACTGCCTCTTCATATCCTTTCACCTATTGGAGAATGGTTCATGTTCTTGTGTATTTGAATCAATTACTTAAATATCTTGGATATTAGATCTTTATCAGAGAAACATGCTCCAAAGATTTTTTTCCAACTTAACTATTTCCCTCCTAATTTTATCCACACTGATTTTGTTTGTGCAGATGCCTTTCAATCTTATGGAATAAATATTTTTCTTTTTATTTCTCTCTACCCCTTCCTTAATGAAGAACTATCTATGCATTTTTGTGATAGATATCCCCTTCCATGCTCCTTTAATTGTTTATAATATTATCTTTTAAGACATCTACTTTTTTGGCAGCTAGGTGGCACAGTGAATAGAATACTGGTCCCTGAGTCAAGAGGACCTGAGTTCAAATCCAGCTTTAAACACTTAACACTTCCTCAGTGTGTGACCTTGGGCAAGTCACTTAACCCCAATTGCCCCTCCCAAAAAAAAGGCAAAAAAAAAAAGAAATCTACTTTTTTAGGTCAGAATCCATTTGGAGCTCGTTGTGGCAAATGAAGTGAGATATTGTCTAAGCCTATTTTTTTTTTTTTTTGCCATTCCATCTTCCATTATCCCCAGCAGTTTTTGTTGAACATTGAGCTTTTTACCTCAGTCATTACAGGTCTTTTGAATTATCGAATACTATGTTATTATATTTGCTTTGTATGTTATGTACCTAATCTATTCCAAAGATCAACTTTTCTGTTTTTTAACCAGTACCAAATAATTTTGAAAATTATAACTTGATGGTATTTTTAATGGCATGGATAGATCCCCTTCATTTTCAGATGAATTTTGGTAGCATTTTTTCTAACTTTGTAGGGTAATTCTTTTGGTAGTTTGATATGGCACTGATTGATTTAATTAATGTAGATAGTATGGTCATTTTTAATATATCAGCTCTGCCAAACCATAAAAATATTAATGCCTCAGTTCTACCTTTATTTCTGTAAAGGGTGATTCATAATTGTGTTCATATAGTTTCTGTGTATTTCTTGGTAAGTGGATGACTCCAAAATATTTTCTACAATTTGTAGTTATTTTGGATAGAACTTCTCCTTTTATAAATTCTTACTGGGTTTTATTGGAAATATATAGAAAAGCTAATGATTTATGTGGTTATATTTTATATCCTGCTATTTTGATGAATTTCAATTAATTTTAGTTGAACATCTCAGCTTTTTTTAAAAGTCAACATATTATTTATAAAAGCAACAAATTTATTTCTACTTTGTCTTTATTTACTTTATTACTTTTTGTTCTTATCACTACAACTAGTTTTTCTAGTACTATATCATGGACATTCTTAATTTATTTTTGGTCTTATTATAAAGGTCTCAAGAATATTTCCATTACAAATAATGCTGGATTTTGGTTTAGAGAGATAACTGTGTGCTGTATTATGGAAAGGTTAATTCATTCTTGTGCTTTAAAATTTTTTTAAAAACAAAAATGGGTGTTTTATTTTGTCAAAAGCATTTTTATATCTATTGATATAATCATATTTTTCTTGTAATTGTTGTTAGTAATATAGTTTATTATGCTTAGTGGTTCCCTAATGTTGAACCAGCTCTACTTTTCAGGTATAAGTCTAGTCTCATCAGAGTGTATAACCTTAATTGATATATTGCTGTGATCTCTTTAATAATATTTATTAATTTTTATATCATTATTCATTAGGGAATATTGAGCTATAGTTTTCTTTTTCTGTTTTTTTTTGTCTCTCTAGAATAGGTATCCAGATCATATTTGAATTATAAAAATCCTTTGGTAGCATCTCTTTCCACTTTTGAATATCATTAATTATTGAAATTAATTATTTCTTAAAAATTGATTGAATATATATCAATGAATTAAATCTTCCTACCTTTTTCTTTTGGAAGTGCTTTTATAGGTTGTTCAAATTTTTTTTTCTGATACTGGTTTATTTGAATTTTCTATTTTTGTCCTGTTAATCTAGATTCATTATATTTTAATAAATATTCACCCATATCATTTAAGATATCAGATTGGTGGCATACAATTGGACAAAATGGTTTCTGATAAGTTCCCTTGTTTTCTTCATTTATTGTGAGTTCTTTTTCACTTTTGATACTGGAAATTTGCTTTTCTCCTCTTTTTTATTCAGATTAGTTAGGTTTATTTGATTCTATTGTAAAAATAGCTCTTCATTTGATTTATCAACTTAATTTTTTGTTTCACTTTTGTTAATTTCTTCTTTGATTTTCAGGATTTCAATTTCTGTATTTGTTTTAGTTTTTTTTAATGTTGCAAAAATGTTGCTTTTCTAATGTTTTGTTGATATGTGTATTTCTGTGATCTTTCTTTGTTTTGATAGACAAAATTTCCCCTCTGGACTGCTTTGACTACATACCAAAAGTTTGACTCATTCATTTCATTTTCCTTAATGAAATTATCTATTATTTCTATGATTTTTTCTTTCATCCACTAGTTATTCAATATTAAATTATTTATATCTATTGATATTTGAATCCTTTCTTTAAAGGCCCTTTATTGATTTTACTTGTTATTGTGTTGCATTTAAAAGTAAGTAAAAGTAAAAATATGTATTTAATATTTCTGCAGTGGTTGATTTTTTAAAAGTCTCATGTACAGCTGAGAAATGTGTTCATTATTTTCTGTGCCCATTTGGTAATCATCAAAGATCTATCACACTTAATTTTTCCAAAATTCTATTCAGATCCTTAATGCTTTTTCCCTTATTGTTAAATTTATCTAGTTCTGAAAGGAATACATTAAGTTATCTAACTATTGTAGTATTGCTATCTATTTCTTTGTATAATTTGATTAATTTTTCATTTATATAGTTCAGGTGCTATGCCATTCAGTGCATATATTCTCTGTGTATTCATATATAGCATTTATATTTGATATTGATATATATACTTCTAAACACATTCATATATATGCATATATTCTCATTTATACATGTATATGCAAATGTATGTGATATGCAAAGTGATATACACTTTGTGTATATGTGTATATATGTATATACATATATATATAATATTGATACTATTTCATTGCCCATTGTGACTTTAAGCATAATATAATTACCTTGTTTATTTTTATCATACCTATTTTTACTATTGTTTTGTCTGAAATTATTTTCCCAACTTTTAAAATTTACTTGCAGCATAATAAATACTTCTTTATCCCTTTATTTTATCTCTCTGTATCTTTTTGCTCCAAGTGCCCTTCTTGTAAAATACAAATTGTTTTTCTAATCCATTCTGCTATTCTCTTTTGTCTTAAGGGTGAATTCTTCTCATTCATATTCATGGTTATGTTTGTTAATTTTGTTTCTCTTTCCGTCATATCCTCTCACTCTACTTCCTTTCTTAGTGCTTTACCCCAGTGCTTTTATCAAGAAGAAGGTGGTGAAAGAGAAAGTGATTAGTACCATAGGTTCCTTAACTGAAACAATCTGTTTCTATTCCACTATACCTTTTCTTCCCCTTGCCCAGACCCTGATCACTAGTTCTTACCTATTATTAGTTCTACTTTTAATCCTCTCTTTAGGATCTATCCTAAGTGCTGAAGTTTCTTTTCCTTCCAACTCTTTCCTCTTTTGAATTATCCTTCCTCTTATAATTGTTTCTCTTTTGAGTTTGATGCATTTCTATACCAAACTCTTTCTGTTTAAGTATATGTGTGTGTTCACTCTACTTTTGTCTAGTTCTCATGAGTAACATCCATATGATGCCCACTTCCTATTCCTCTACTGCCATGTTTGTATGTTCTTCTTTTCACATACCCTTGTCATGAGAAATAATAGACATTCTCTTATTTCTTTTTACTCTAGTGTAGTGTTTATTATATAGAAGACCAGGACATCAGGGAGATGATGCCCTGACATGCAAGTAAATTGGTTTTAAGTGAGGGAGGGCTGTGCAAAGTAACCAGCCTCACTTTCTCCTCCAGAGTCATTTGGGTCCAGTGGCAAGACATAGATCAGGACGACTGGAGGTGGCTTTGGATGCAGTGGGAGACTTTGGCCTTTTTAAGTTAAGATCTTTAACAGGTCTCAGTCTGACTGAGACAATGCCCAATCAGTAATTAAGACTAGGTAAGAAATGAGGCAGAGAATGGCCTCTTTTACCTAGTTAAAAAAATATCAGTCTGGAAGGGGGAGACTTTCAGAGTTTCTGGCCAAAACAGAGACAATTGTTATTTACATTCACTCTGAGGCACTCAGGGCCCAATTAATGACCATGTAGAGCTTGACCTGGGAGCTATTGTTGGCCAATCAATGAGAGCCAGAATGATTTGGGTTTAAGACATGGTCCTTCTAGCCCATAAACCCCAAGATATCTTTAAAGGTTTCATTGACAAAAATTTATATTCCTTCGGGCAGAGCATCTGCAGGTAAGGGTATCATACCCTATGGGGACAGAGGGAAGACAAGGCAAAGGAAAAAAGAATGGAAGAAAGAAATTAAGTAAGTTCATTCCAGTTGTATAGTTTCATTTGGGTTCCCAGTGGGCTCCTACTACTACTACTCACAGAGGTTGTTGTAAATCAGTAAATCAGTAGTGAAGCCAAGAGTAGATATTCAAGAATCTGAGAGTCCCCTAGGATTCCTGTAAGCCACATTTTTTCATGTCTTTAAAAAATTATATTTGCTAACTCTGGGGAGTTAGATTAAACCTATAAACAGTGGAAACGGGAATGTCATTGTTGTTTGTGCATTCTTGAAGAGGACCAATGACATCACAAGGGTGATGTCTTGAGTTGGTGGTAGATGATGGTCGATTGACTAAGGGCTATTTCTTGGGATAGACAATGTAACTGTTGAGTAAGAGGGTTCTAGGTTCACCAGATGTGACTTTGGTGTGAAATGAATTCCTGGAACATCTCAGAATTCTGAATTTTCTTTCAGATTTTCTTATTTAAGGTCAAATTTGCTTAAATCTTACTACTTATATTGGTTCTGTTCAAACCATAAGTCAGATAGAAAACATGAGAAGGTCAGCCTTGGGGGGAAATGCATTTCTTTTAGTACTAAACTCTATTTTAATGGGTGAATCAGTGAGGCTTTACATTTATTTTTTCCAAAAGATTTGTATAGAATTGTTTTGCATCAGTTTCTCCACACTCCTTGCCTCATCTCCTCTGAATATATGTATAAGGTATGGTCATTCAAAAGAGTCAAATTGATGGCATACACAAGACTCAAATCCATGACATTAAAACAAAAAAATTAAGAATCCTGTTCTGAATATTGGGCCATTCAGTTCCACTACCTATAAAGATCTCTAAGTTCCCTAAAGTCAGCTGATGATTGGGGTATTTGTTAAAAGTTATAAAACTGGGTTGTACAAACCATTGAGGTATAATCACAAATGAACTCATTTTGAACCATTTGCCTCTCTTTGTCCCCTACAGCAAAGAGATGTGTGATGAGAAGAATGGCTTCACAATGTGCCCACTCTGCGACAAATCCTGTGACTATTGGAACCTCAGTACTGCATGTGGCACAGCACGGGCCAGTCACCTATTTGATAACCCTGCCACTGTCTTTTTCTCAATCTTCATGGCCCTGTGGGGTGAGTGGTGCTCTGGAAGAATTGGTAGAGGGATTTTGATTCTAAATGCGCAGAGTGACCAGAATGTACATATCTTAATGTTTCCCTCCCTTACATCCTTTTTCAACATTTCCCATCCTATACCCCAAAACACATATTTGGGGGAGAGGAAGATTTGTCTCCCTTTGCCAAATATGGGGACGAGAATATGAATACTTCTCCAAGTGTTTATGTGATGTCTTCTTTAGAGATTAAGTAGATAAATTTTTCCTTTAATTTTCATGTGAGAATTATTTAGCTAATTTCAGTGCCATGCAAGCCAGTCCACTAATCATCTTCTGAGTGCCGAGCACATAAGGCAAATCTTGTAAATTTAAATTTTTCCACAGATAATCCAGAAATAAATGATAGAAAGTTGAATATTTACAGGAAAGAGGGACGAGAGAATAAGCATTTGTCTGCATGTGTATACGTATATATATATATATATATATATTCATATATATGTATTTATCCATTTTACAGTTGAGAAAATGGAGACAAAAAGGGTTAAGTGACTTGCCCAGGGTCACACAGTGTCTGAGTTCAGATTTTGACTTGGGTGTTCTTGACTCTAGGTGCATTGTTCTGTTAAGTTCATCTCCTAGCTTCCTCAAACAAATTTGCTGTTATAAATTTAATTCTACAATCTATCTCCAAAAGACTTATCAAATATCCCTACTAAAAGTATAGTGCCCAGAATGGAACACAATATTTGAGATGTGGTATGATAAATACTTCCCTAATCCTGTAAACCATGGTCTTACTTATGGTTGCCTTCATTCTTATGGTTTTCATATGAAATAACTGGATTACATGGATGGATGGAGAGATAGATAGGATATTTATTAATTGCTTATTATGTACTAGGCACTCTGCCAACTAGACCTGGAAATACAAATGCGATACTCATTGTTCTGGTGTAAAGGCTGCTTAGCTTATCACTAGGTTCATGAAAAGTACTGAGAAGTACATGAATCCTAATTTGGAACTTACTATCTGTGTGACATTAAAGAAGCTAGGGAGTTGTATTAGATGATTTCTCAGATTCCTTCTAATTCTCAGATCCTATAGTCCTATGGAGGGCTTCTTGAGTCGCATGTGGACAAGGACAAAAGAATTTTCAGGTATATGGAGTTAGTCCCTACTTAGAATTTATTTTTTTAATGAAATAAGTAAAAAAAAAAAAAGCAGAACATGAGGTTATACTACAGTAAAAATGCATAAATGTAGGTTTTTCTGTTCTTCTTTTACATCTTTAGAATCTTTTCATTCTGTGTCCACTGTCATCATCCTACTATCAGGAGGCTCTTTCCCTTCATTCATTAGTTATATAATTTAAGGAAAGGAATTTTGTGTGTGTGTGTGTGTGTGTGTGAGAGAGAGAGAGAGAATACATACATTGAGAGTGGAGGTTCTTTGTATATCTCTTGGTACCTGAGGATATAAAATATTTACTTTAGATTTAGTCTTACTTGGAAGTAAAGGGATGAATTAAATCTCATAAGGAAGGGCTCCAGTTTGAACCACAAGGGTACAAAGAAGCATTA
Source organism: Petaurus breviceps papuanus (assembly GCF_028583685.1). Classification (NCBI taxonomy): domain Eukaryota; kingdom Metazoa; phylum Chordata; class Mammalia; order Diprotodontia; family Petauridae; genus Petaurus; species Petaurus breviceps. The sequence goes on from NW_027186502.1 coordinate 987,145, forward strand.
TCTTGAAAAGCCTAACTGAGTGTTTCTCTCTCTCTCTCTCTCTCTCTCTCTCTCTCTCTCTCTCTCTCTCTGTCTCTCTGTCTCTGTCTCTTGCACTTCTTCACCGTAAGCCACCATGTTTCTGGAAAATTGGAAGAGGTTACAGATGAGACTAGGCTACTTCTGGGACCTGACTGGCATCGAAGAGGAAGAAGTAAGTTTTCTTGTACATTTGTCTACCCTTGCACATCTGGCTCTCCTTCCCTTGGGAGTTGCTGCTGTCTTGAGAGATGTGGGGAGAGAAAAAACAAAACAAAACACTGGTGCTTGGTGGTGTCTTCTCTTTTCTTTCCTCCCTTGGAATACTAGTCATATTAAGCCAGATTTTTATCCAGCTGCCTCAACATCCTCTTTTATGAAATAAGTTTGCATCACTGGCAAGCATTGGACCTTCGTGGTGGTCCTGAATTGGAACTCCTCTCTGACATCCTACCACCCCAATCAGAAAACAGGCAATGAATCAGATAAACCTTAATTAACATAGATACAAATCTTTTAAAAGTTTTATAGATGGTATTTTAGGAATTTTGTTTCCTTGGTGATAAGGAACACTAATCTCTTTACCTAGCCATAAATGGTCTCTCAAAGATTTTGGTATTTGCTAACTTTGAACTTTTTTATGTATATGTCCAAGTATCTTTTCTCAGATTGTTTGTACCATCCTGGAGTAGGGATGACAGAAGGGAACTGGTTGTCAGATCTTCCTTAACATTGTTGGAAAAAATAACAAAAGTTCTGGCAGATTATTCTGGCTATGGGAAACTGGGATAAGAACAAAAAGGTTAAGGGTGGATTCTCCTAAAGACAAGTTTTCCAGAACAAATGATGTTAAACTAAAAAAGAAAATTGCTTCAGGGTGTGATGAGACAACTAGTGTTAACAAAACACAATAAACAGGGTGCTCATGATAAATAGAAAGCATGAAGGTATGTGTAATAAGTAGCAAAGCCAGAATTCAAACCTTGGTACCTCCTGTGACTCCAAAACTTTCCACGTTGCCAAGATGACTTTTTCTCTGGCTGCAACTGGTAATGGAACCCAGCTAGCCCAGTTTCTTTTGGAGCTCTCCTTTCCCATAGGTACCATTTATTAATCTTTGGGAGTATTGGTGATGGAGAAAAGGGTCAAGGAAATGTGACTTCAGATGATATGAGGTGGGAGTAGGCAAGGGAGAGTCAATGTCATACAGGAATAAAGGTTGAAGCAGCTGCCACATGAGTAGAGAATTGTTTTTCCCACAATGTTCTGACAGAAAAATGGTAAGTGGTATGTAATTAATAGAGTCCTGAATTTTAAACCAAGTTTTCTGTGTTCTCCATGGACCTGTAGTCCCTCTTGTGACATGAGGCAAAGAAATCCATAGCTGCACATATCAGTTACTACCTGGTTTCCTAACTGATTCCAGTGTCTCTTGTTCAAAGAATTTGAGAGCTTTGAGGGGCTTTGAGATCATCTGATCCAAATCCCTTATTTTTAAGGTGGAGAAACCTTTCTTTGGGCCTTTGCCTAGAGAAGCAAAGTGTCCTGCCCAAGGTCACCCAGTGTTGGAACTGCAACCAAAAATCCAATTTCCAGACTTTGAATTAGAAGGGAGCTTAATTATCATATAGATCAGTCACTTCATTTTACAGATAAAGCACTTGAGGCTCAAAGAGGTTAGTCACACAGTTAGTTATAGAAGACCCAGAATTAGAACCTTGATCTTGGCTGTGACACTTAGCATTTAATAGTAATTTATTCTTTGAACTCTAGTTTCTTCATATGAAAAATGGAGATGTTAATATTTAGAGTACTTCTTCAATAATGTTGTAAGCACAAAGCTATGTAAACCTTAAAGCACTATGGAAATGTGAGTTATCATCATCATCTTCATCATCATCAGTAGTATCTCTGAAAATATTTCATTATAGGAAATCTTTGGTAAGCTGAAGCCTGACCACAGTTGAAAAGGACCATGAACTGGGCAGATATGACCAATGGGACCCCTCTCATTAATAGGTCTTCTAAAAGTCATTTTAGTCACATATTGTGGAGGGAGTATTTAATGTGTGTAGGTCCCAGTATCACCTATTATGGGGAAGGAAATAGAGATATGACAGATCTCAGATCTCTAAAGGAATTTTTAATAGTGCTGCTGGAAAAAGGCACATAATTAATGTGCTATAGGCAATAGAGTAGGAAAGCCCAAGTCAAGGATGGTTTCTTGGAAGAGTAGAGTCTTGAACAAGGCTATTAAAGAGGAGCAGGAAATGTTTAGGAGAGAGGTAAATGATCTGAATGAAAAATTGAAGGCAAAAGGGGGCATTTTCTATATAATTTGAACATAGACTCCCAGACAAGCTATTAGTTAGAACATGAGATCCATCTGAAATGAGATGAAAGTTAATGGTATTAGCATGTTATAATGGAAAGGGCCCCAGATTTCAATTTATTGGATCTGAATTTGAATCTCAGCTATGGTACGTAAAACAAAAGAGTGTGTACAATATGGAGGCGCTGTGAAGGAAATGCAAAGTTTAAAGATAAAGTCCTTATCCTCAAGGAACTTACAATTGGAATGAGAAGGCAATATATCAGTACAAAATAGTTATTATATGTAGTAGTGTATTTCAAGTGCAAAACAGAGTAATTACTACATGTGTGATTTTGTCCAAGTCACTTAACCTCCCTTGACATTTGTAAAATAAGGGGATTGGACTTTGATGATCTCTGAAGTACTTTGTGGCTCTGAATCCAATGGTTAGAGTAAACAGATAGCCATGAAAATAGAGGAAAGGTTGTACATTTCTAGGTCTGAGTGGGAGAAGTTTGAGGAGATAAGGATTGGGCCAAGAATGGGATCTTGGAAGAATGCACTTAGATGTAGAGCTAGAAAGAAATATAGAGTTTAGTGAATATAACTATTTAACTTTATAAATGAGGAAACTAGGGTGTCCCAAGAAGTTAGATTACTCTCTAAGGTTATGTGAATAGTAAGCACTCAAGTCAAATTAGAACCAGGGTGCTCATATTTTACTTCCAGCACTTTTTCTAGATATTTCCTGCCCCCTCCAGTTAGATTTTGGATTTCAGTGATGCCTCTAAGAATAGCTGGTTATTATTCCATTTCCTACAGTCTCACCTAAGGTAAAGCATGTCTAGTATCTTAGAATCATAGAATTAGAAAGTATCCATCTTTTTATCTCTAAGTGTTTTGTCTCCTTTGTTGGGATCTTCCTTTCCAGCTCACAAGATGACTGACTAAGTGGACTTATAAAAGTCATTTTGGAGGATGATTACCAAGGACTTGCTGGAGAGGGATGGTCTAATGATGAGTACTCTCCACAAATCAGTACTGGGGTTAAGGAATGGAAGGGGTAGTTGGCCCTTCATTTGATTTAGGGTTCAATAACTCCTCTCATCTCAACTCACCGATCCTGCTATTTTCATGGCTGTCTGGGTTCCCTGACCCCAAGGGAGTTTACGTCTTTCTTTGTTTGACATGGTTTAACACAAACCAGTGGTGTTCTTTGGGTAGTTCTCATTGACTGTATGTAAGGTTTAGCCAAGTAGCAGTTTTGCTTTTTGATGTTTGTTATCAGCTATTTGGGGAAGTGGAGTGATGGAGCCCCAAAAAATGTTTGATACCTATTTTATTTGCAAGCGGTAGGAACACATCTGGCCTTCTAGCTTGGAGATGACTGAGTCATCATGTTTTGGATAGGAACTGATTTTGGTGGGATGGCCAGCACCACTATTGTGCTTTCAGTTAAATTGTTTGTGATATAAAGCATGTGGTTTTCTTTTGAAGCAGCTGACCTGCTAATGTCTCCTCTTTCTTTTCTCAACATCTGCACTACACCAAGGAGAATATTCAGGTTTGATTTTCAGTGTGGTGACAGATGTCTGTGTTTTCCTTCTTCCCTTGTTCTCTGTTGTGTTTTTGGTCCCCACTCCTTGTGATTGATCTGTAACAGTTAATGGCTTACCTTGCCCATCCTGAACCATAGTTTTCATGTATTTGTGATGTTTGGCTATTTTCCACTGGCTAAAAATTCTCCTTTTTTAGTCTTCTTGACCACCTTTCTCTTCTGGTCTTATTTGGTGTCTTAGGAACATTCCCGGCCTGAGTATGAAACTAAGGTTCGAAAAAAGATGCTAGAAGAGCAAAAGAACCGTGTCCAGAAAATAGAAACAGAAAAAACTGAGAGTGAAGATGAGGTAAGTTGCTGAAGTTGACTTGTCCTTATTAATTTTAACTTCCTAAGGTTGTTTTCTTGTTGTTTCTGAAACTGCTTGATAAATGAAAGGTTAGAATATTGAACATGAGTGAATTCCTTCCTCACTGATGAGGTAAAATGAAATGAGACTAAGAATTGTCTTTTTATCACTGCCGCCAAGATTTGTAGGAAATGGACATCAGTCCTACTTCAGTCAATATTTTGCTCTCAACTCTGTTTTTTTTTTTTCACTCTAGGAAAGGCAGATAATTTTAGGGGATGGGAGGGAGACAATCTAGACCTTGGCTATATCAAATTCTTGAGCATCTAGCTTCAATAGTAATTTCAGGGGATACGGTACAAAATGGCCTGTAGGGCCCACAGTATCAAGCCACAAGACCAGCTTCCTGAGCTGCTATCACAATCTATTGCACCCTGCTGCTTACTCAGGAATCCTTGAAAATTCACGTATAGGATGATGATTATGGTTCCTCATTTGTGCTGCCTTTTGGACTTTAATGATGCCTTGCTAGACATTCAAGAAGATAGTATAGATGGTGTTTGTCTCCTCTATTCTCCACATCTATCACCAACCCTTTGCTTTAGGGTTTCTCTTCCTGACAAATATGGACTGAGTAAAATGAGAGATTTTTAAAAATCTGTTTGTTATTTGGATTCAAATTTGTCATGAATTCATTTTATTTCATTTTACATACTCAGAGTTAGAACTTCTCCATCTTAACATGCAAAATTATGCAAAGTCAAAGGCAAAGGGATGTGGTATTTCTCTCTCTTCAATAGGACTTCAGTATAAGACAGAGAAGCCTTCTGCTTGCTTAGAGTTGTGTTGTTTGGAAATTATCAACTCGTTCTTAGGAAAAATAATCATCACTTTCAATACCACTACCAAGCAAGAACAATTTCACTTCAAAAAGCATTCATCAAATGGCATTATTTTCATCCTCCTCTCCATTCCAAATACTTTTGAATTATTTCCTCCCTCCCTCCCTCCCTTCTTATTCCTCTCTCTCCCTGCTTTTCCATCCCCCCACCTTGAATTTCTCCCTGTCTAGTGTCCCTCCCTCTATTTACAAAGAATTGTAGATTTACACCTGGAAGGGACTTTAGAAAGCATCATATCTAGCCTCATCACTTTACAGATGGGCAAACTGAGGCCCAGAGAGGCTTGTCTTATTTCACTCAGGTAGTGAGGGGCAGGGTTCTCTGACAAAATCCTGTGTGCTTTCACAGTGTTCTGCATTCTCCTAGACCTGGGATAAACAAGCCACTTTATTTTATTTGGCTTACTTACATTTGACCTAGCTAAGTAGCTGCTTTCATAGAATCAGAGAATCGTTTCATTTTTTCATTTCATGCCTCTTGCCTTTGAATATATTTCATTTGAATCCCCGCTTATACTTGTTTTGGAGTTGATCATTCCTTCTTTTGGGTGACCGCTAGATCTACAATCATTTTTTCTACTCTTCAATAAATTCATTACTTTACCCATCTCTCTGGTTTTATTTTTTGAATTGGGGTCTATACTAAAGGCCAGGATCTGCCCCTTGCTGATGTTTTAGGGAAGGTAGTTAGCCCTGCCTAGTTTCACTCTGTGTTCCTGTGCTGACCTCTAGCTTTAAGGGCTTGCCTTCCCCTGATTCTTTGTGGTGCAATGCAGTGGATTCTCTTGACCTGCTTTGTGAGGAACAATAGAATCCCTGAGCCCAGGGTGTTCCATTCTGAGGCTTATGGTTTCTGTACTGGTTTTTGCTCACTGTTACTCCCTAGGACTTTCAGGGACCCTACCTTGGGGCTTTCTGACCACATTGGGGTTTTCTTGAGAGAGTGTTTGATCGTGTTGCCTTAAGAGAGCTTTGCAGATCCCTGGGCCATCTCTGGTTATGAAAGGAGGTTACCCTGTGCTGTTACTGACCTTAATGCTGTTCCCTTTCTCTCTTGCCCTCTAGCTTCTGACTGACCTCTTATGCATTTCCAAGATGGAAGCTGTCATTGTATTTCTTCCAAGGAATTTTTGATTGTCAGCTGAATGGGCTGCCTCTTGTTTACAGAGCCATTTTGACCTTCTATTGTTTCTAATCCATAAAATTGGCAAAGATGATAAAAGATGGAAATTTAAGGGTTGAGATAAACAGCACATTGGTTCACATGTTTTACTGTTCTACTCTATCCTCAAAATACAAATACTCAGTTAAAAAATACTTTCTTGAACTGCTCATCTTTTAAAACTATCATCTCCTAAAAATCCCTGTCTGCCTCCTTTCATCTTCAATTTCCTGAAAACCTTTGTCTGTACTTGCTGTCTCTACTTCCTCACTATGCATTCATTTGTCAATCCTTTGCAATCAAGTTTCTGAACCACCACTTAAATCAAACTGATCTCTGAAACCAACAGCAATTCTAAATTGTGCTAACCTTTCCTTTCTTAGACCTTCTCTTTCTTGACCTCTCTATAATGTTTGATACTATTGGTTCATTTGGTTTTTTGTCACTGTTCTTTCCTGTTCTCCTCTTCCTTGTCTAAACACTCCTTTGGAGTCTTGTCTGCTAGCTAATTGTCCATCTCTTTCTCTTTTGGTATGGGCATCCCCAGACAGAGCTGTTTTTTCTTCCCTTTCTACCTGTGTTCTTTTGTAGATATTATGAGATCTCATGGACTTCAGGTATCATTTTTAAACAGATGACTCCTAAATCTGTATATTTAGTCCAAATCTTCCTCTTGATGAATCCCATATCACCAGTTGCTTTCTGGGTATCCTTCTGGATGTCCTGTAAACACCTCAAAATAAAAATATTTACTATGAAACTCAAGGTCTTTCATCTAAGGTTACATTTTCTTCAAATGTTCCACTTTCTTTTGAACAGAGCCTCTTCTTCCTAGGTACCCAGTTTATAATCTGAAGCCCTCACCAATTGTATCTCTTGTAAGTATTTCCTTCTCTCTTCACATAACCACTCCCCCAGGTCTGGCCCTTACCTGATTCTGTAATAGCTTCCCAAGTATTGTCCTTCATACTCTCTCCCCTCTTTATTCCACCTTCTACACAACTGCCAAAATATTATTCCCAAGGCCCAGGTCTGGCCACATCATTCCATTGTGCCCACCTCCATTCTGGGATATTTTTTTACAAACTCTTTCCTCTGCCTGCCATACTTTTTTTCCTCATTTATGAATTTTTTATTTTCTTCAACTTTCAACTCAGGAGTTACCTCCTCTGTGAAGCCTTCCCCAATCCCTTTCAGTTCTTGGTGGTCTAATTCTCCTTAAATTTCCTTTACTATATTTATTTATATATGTGCTGCATCCCTTTAATAGAGCATAAGCTCTTTGAAGGCAGGAACTGTTTTGTTTTTGAATTTTTTCTCTAGTGCCTAACACAATGCCTTACATAAATATTTGTTGACTTGAAATACATTATAGTACTGCTGTCCTCACTAAGATCCCTAACATTTGGAATGAAGTGCTACAAAAATTGCTGAACCAGGCTGTAAAAGGCCCCTTTTGGTGAAAAAATGTTGCCCTTAGTTTAGATTACATTGTAGAACTTAAGTTGGCAAATAAGTCAGGAAAGGCACTTCTGGGATAAACACAGAAGGGGACTCAAGATTTAGTCTGTGACCCTGCCTCCGTCTCTTACGCTCACTGTGCCTGCCTTAGTTTTATACCTGTCACATGTGGCCAGTTATTCCCACCCATTGCCTATATCCCATAGCTGTGGAATAGAATAAGATCATAACTACTAATGCTTCTTGGAGTGAAAGAGTATGGAACAGTGGAAAGAATGTCATTTTGGGAATTAAGAGACCTGGGTTTCAGTCTCTAGTCTTGATTCTATCATTAGTGTTTGTTCTCTTTCTCTCTCTCTCTCTCTTTCTCTCTCTTCCTCCCTCTCTCCATCTCCTCCCCTCCTCTTTCATACTTCTCTATGATCTTGAGAATTCTCATTTTCATGCTGTATAAAAATCAGAGGATTAGACTAACTATTCTCTAAAGGTCCATTTTAGATCTAAAATGTAAATCCTAACAACAACTAGGATTTCCTTGGGAATAACCTGAATCACTGAATTTTAAAGTTGGAAAACCAAATCTCAATAGCCAGCTTGTCCAACTCTTACATAAAAAAGAATCAAATAAAATATTCTCCAAAAGTGATCATTCAATCTCTATTTGAAACTGCCTCCAGTTAGGGAGAACCCATTAGTTCTAATGGCAGTCCATTCTACATATAGATCTGTCCATCCATCCATCCATCCATCCATCCATCCATCCATCCATCCATCCATCCATCCATCCATCCATCCATCCATCCATCCACCCATCCACCCACCCACCCACCCACCCATCCATCCATCCATCCATCCATCTATCTATCTATCTATCTATCTATCTATCTATCTATCTATCTATC
>NW_027186502.1:995819-1080035 GCF_028583685.1 Petaurus breviceps papuanus
ATCTATCTATCTATCTATCTATCTATCTATCTATCTATCTATCTATCTATCTATCTATCTATCTATCTATCTGCAGTTTTCCTGATATCAAACTAAAATTTGCTTATTTTTCAGTCTCCATCCATCACTTTTTGTTCTGCCCTCTGGGAACAAAAAGAGCAAGACTATGTATAAAAGCCATTGAACTATTTGAAGATAACTCTTTCTTCCAAGTTGAGTGTCCCTGGTTCCTTCAATATCCTTATGTAGAATAGGTACAAGGCCTTTAACCCTTGTGGCTCCCTAAGTCTTGACAGCTTATCAAAGTCTTTAACTGTGGCACCCAGAACTGAATACAGTACTTTAGATAGAGATGGACAAGAGCAAAATATGGTAGAACTGGAGCAGCTAGGTGATACAGTGGATGCAGCATGGGTCCTGGAGTCAGGAGGACCTGAGTTCAAATCCTGCCTCAGACACTTGACACACCCTACTAGCCGTGTGACCTTGGGCATGTCATTTAACCCCAATTGCCTTGCCTTCTCCCCTCCAAAAAAGAAATTAAAAAAAATCTGGTGGAACTTTCACCTTTCTTCCTAAAAGCTTTGTCTTTCTTAATTCATGCCAAAATCTAGCACTAGATAAAGCTTGTAAATGATTTCTTGTCATCAGTTAATCAGTTCTCTGATTGTTTTGGCTTTATATTCCCAATATCTAGCTCAGTGTCTAGCACTTTAGTAGCTTCTTGATATATGTGTGTTGATTAAATAGATTCTTGAAGACCTGGGTTCAAATCCCATCATCCACATTTTTATAGTTACACAGTATTTTTTTTTAATCAAAATAATCCTGTAGAGTAGGTGATGTGAGTATTATTATCCCCATTTTTACAAATAAGAGAACTTGGCCTTGGCAAAGTTAAGTGACTTTGGCATAAATATGGATGAGTGGTAGCCATTACTCTTAGATCAATTTATCAACAAGTATTTATTCAGGCCCCGTCTTAGGTGCTGGAAATACAAACACAAGATACAACAAAGATGGAACAAAACAATTCTTCCCTTACCTTCTATTGCGGTGACAACATGATCATAAATAAGCATAGACAAAATATATTTACAATTAACATAAAGTAAATTTTTGGGGAGGAGGACACCAACAGTTGGATGGGGAGCAAGAAATACTTTATGTATACAAAGCTTAGAAGAACACAAGAAAGGCTTCATGTCAAAAGTGACAGGAGTAGAATTTTGAAGGAAGCAAGGGATTCTGAGAGGTGGACATGAATTAGGGAGTGCATTCCAGGTATGGGACATAGCCAGTTTAAAGATACAGAGATGAGAAATGGAGTATTGTGTGAGGAAAATCCAGAAGGATACTTTGGCTTAGCCATAGAGTACAAGAAAGGGAGAAATGCATCATAAGGTTGGAAAAGTAGGCCAGGTTGTAAAAGTACTTTAAAAGTTAAACAGAGGAATATATTTTGTTCATAGGGAATCATCAGAGTTTATTGACTACAGAAATGACATAGTCAGATCTGCACATTAGAAAAATCACTTTGGTAGAGGATGGATTGGATAGGGAGAACGATTCAGAGGCTATTGCAGGAGTCCAGACAAAGGGAGATGGAAACTAGGATGGTTCTGTGTGAGGAGAAAGAAGGGAAGGGAAATGAGAAAGATTTTGCAGATAGTCATGACAAGATTTAGTGTCTATTGGTTCATGTGGTGAGGAAGATTGAAGCAAGGATAATGTCGTGATGTAAATTTGAGCAAGTTTGAAAGTTCAGGGAGAGCGAATATGGATAGATATATGCAAATTAACACACTATTCTATATATTTCCAAAAGGGAACTGATTGTTTCCTCTAATTAGAACCTACCCCCACCCCATCTGCTGAAATGATCTTCCGTAAGCACATATATGATCATATTTGGTCATTCAGGTAGTCCTTTATGCAAAAGTCTTTACTGTCTTGACACTTGGCATTTAAAGACTTTCACAATCTAACTACAGTCTACCTTTCCCAATCTATTTCATATTAATCCCCTTTGCATACTCTTTGTTTTAACTAAACTGCGTTACATAATGTTACCCAACTTCAGCATCCCATCTCTTAGAATCTTTCATTTCTTTCAATGATTAATTGAGATGGCACCTCCCACAGCAAGCTGTTCCTGATCCTTGTACTAGTTAGTATGTTCTCTCCTCTCCCATCCTCCCCCCACCCCTCTCCAAATTGTCTTGCTTTTGATTATCTGGTTAGCTATATAGTAGAATGCAATAGCAATATCCTACAGGAAGGGACTGTTTTTCATTTTTAAAAAATAAAATAAATGAATAAAAAACCATTTATTAAGTGTTTACTATGTGCCAAGTATTATGCTACATACTGGGAATACAAATAGAAAAAAATGAGTCCCTACTCTCAAGGATTTCATAACGGGGGGAGCCAATATATAAAATAAATTTTATCTGTGAGACACATGGAAAGACCTAAAAATTCTAAAGCTTCAGTGACTGGCTGGTAAGGGTCACTCGTAGTTAGGTTGCTTTCTAGCTCTAATTCCTTGCACATCATAGGAAATGAATAACTATCTGTTTAGATGAAGGAGAAAGAAGTAGTTTTTGGAGTAACCCATTTGTTGCACATATAGTCAAGTGTAAAGGGTGCTGAACACAGTCAAAAGGCCAAGATTTCAGGGACTGACTCAGACTGAGTTTTCTCATTTGTACAATGAATGCACTTGACGATTGCTATGGTTTCTTCTAGGTCTGATATTTATATTTCGTTCTAAAGGAGAAACTAATTTGGAAGAACTATTTTGAAAGAACCGACATAGCGGATGCCCATGAGTAGGAAGGCTATTGTGTAGCAAGTGTCAATGCTAATGTAACCTTTACTTGCATCACTTACCAGCATTAAAGGGACTTGTTTAACGTCTTCCTAGAATTTACATCATAGAACTAGTTTTAACCCAAGCATTTAACCTATAGGGATGAAAGGACCTGTCCTCCAGGTACTCCCTGGCTTTGCTTGTCGTATTATACTCAATGAATGTTTTATAAGAAGCATTGAAACTAGAAGAACATTTGCCAAGAGGAGAACTTCAGATGAGATGCGTGTTAATTTACTGTTGCAGCACACCACCCTGGGGATAATTATTTCAAAAGAGAACTCATCTAAAGTTAAAGTAGCTAAAACATTTACAACACATGCCTCTGGCACTAGCAGCAAACACACATGGGAAATGCATTATGCATGATTCTGCTGCCTTTGACAAGAAGGAAGACATCAACAACAGGAAGCTGAGGGGAGAGAAACAGAGGCTGGGAGAAAGATGACAATGGGATTCTCAGTTTTTTTCTCTGTCTTTCTGGCAAAGGTGGGATGTGATTTGGATGACCCATAAAGATCTTGGGGAATAATTCCCATTGTTCATTGGATCCCTTGAATAAAGCCACCATATCTCTCTCTCTCTCTCTCTCTCTCTCTCTCTCTCTCTCTCTCTCTCTCTCTCCTTCCCTCCCCCCCACCCCTCTCCCTATCAATCAGTCACTCAAGAAGCATTTTAGAACATTGTGTGTTATAGGGACAGCTAAGTGGTGCAATGGATAGAGTGCTGGGCTTGTGATGGGGAAGACTCATTTTTATGAGTTCAAATCTGGCCTCAGACACTTATTATCTGTGTGACTCTGGACAAGTCAACTTAACACTGCCTCAGTTTTCTCATCTGTAAAATGAGCTGGAGAGGGAAATAGCAAACTACTCTAGTATCTTGCCAAGAAAACACCAAATGGGGTCACAAAGAGTTAAGTCAGCCAAGACTGAAATGACTCAACAACAACAGTGTGCATCATGCTCTCTGCTAGACACAGCATATAAAAACAAAACACAAAATAGTCCCCAAGTCCAAGGAGCTTATATTTTATTGGTTGGAAGGAAAGAACATGTGCACAGGTAAGGACACACATGCACACACACACATGTACATATTATAAAAAAAAGCAATTTTGGACAGATTATTTAACCTGACTGGGTCTCAGTTTCCTTACATTTAAAATTAGTTTGAACTAAATGATAGAAAATCTCACATGAGTCTGGTTATATTTTTGAGATTGTAAAGCACAGCCCAACACTCACTTAATTAAAAAATTGAAAAAGATGCAGCCTAAATAATTGCCATGATTCCTTCCCTACTTTCTTTTATCCTTATGAAGAATTGCCCAACTGGTTGAGGAGGAAATCAATCCAGAGAGGGAAGCGACTTCCTGAAAGTCACACAGCTCATGAAAAATATAGGTTATGTTTGAAATCAGCTCTTCTGCCTTCAAGTTCAGGGATGATTTGATTTTGCCATGCCAGTACATAGCTTTCACAGTGGAAGATTTTCCTGGGAAGTATTTGGGACCACATTTTGTTTTCTTTTTTTGTAAATTGTGATCTTTCTGCCATATTTTTGTTGGGTGAGTTAAGCACAGCTCTGACTAACAGGTCTTCATGCTAAAATCTGCTACCTGTTTGGTTTGCATGAAGGAGCAGCAGACTAAGTTACTATATTTCTTTTTTTCCAAAAATTTTATTTTAGACTCAAATGCCAGAACCCAAATACAGAGTAGAGAAAAGAAACAAAAACACATCATAAACTTAAATATTGGAAGTTAAATACAAAGTTAGAAAGAAAAAAGCCACGTCATGTGCATAGCAGAGCATTAGAAGATGCAAAATATGTGACAATAAAATTTCATTTTAGGAAAGCCTCTATGATAAATATTATTATTTATAAATATTATTATTCTCATTGTGTTGAGAACTGTCCATCTTTTCTTTGCTTCCTTGTGAGTTTTCTTTTGTTTTCTGCTATGCACTTTTTTACTTTGTTCCATTTTTCCATCCCCTCAAGTCCCCCAGAAGGGGGGTTTCTCTATAGATATAGGTATAGATATAGATATAAATATATACATACCCTCCCCCACTCCCCAGAAGGCTACAATAAAGTTTAGATATGTTTCTCTATAGCTTTAGATATATACATACACATATACATACATTTATAGACATATACTTTCCCAAACCTCTTCTTCTCCTAATCTTTGTGCATATCTCTCGTTTCCTATCCCTTCCTATCCACTCTACTTCTATGCACTACTTTGCCCTCCTATGACTTGCCTACCCCACTCCAAGGATCTCTCCCCATCCTCCCATTCCTATAAATCTAAACACCCCTCTATGCCCCTATTTTACCTATTCCCTTGTCCTCTCCTCCCTCCATATGTCCCTACCATTTTATTTCTTCTAAATTTAGAAGACTTTTATACTCTTCTAAATATATTTGTATTATCCCCTGTTTAACCATTCCCAATGACATTAGGTTACCAGAACTATCAGCTCTTTTATATTTCTTATTATATCTATTATATTTCTTATGTGCCATTTTGAAATGGGAGTTTATTAATCCATGAGATCTTCCTCAGTGAGACAGTTTTCTTGTAGAATTCAAGAAATATTTATCATATGGCGTTGTACGTTGACTGGGGTGTGCGTGTAAAAAAAATCATCTCAGGAACCATCTTTGCTTTCCTGAAATTGACAGTCCATCAGTGGCTACATTGGCACATACATATTTAACTATACTACATGATACATGTGCTCTGGGAGATCTGAAGGAAGGTAGGTCATTACTGGTACCCTCTTGTAGCATGTGATATAGGATGTGTAGGAATTCAAATAGCAGATGTGGTGTCTGTGGTGGTGTGGGCTGAGGTCATACAACTTACAGGAGACATCATGGACAAAGACAAGGAGATATAAAAGCATAGAGAATCTCATCAGTCTGTTAGCATTTATTAAACATCTCCTGTATGCTCTATTCTATGCCAGACCACTGTGTTTAAGCGCTGGGGACACAAAGAAGGGCAAAGAACAGTCCCTGCTCTCAAGGAGTTCATAGTCTAATCAGGAAGACAACATGCGAACAATTACGTTCAATTTTTTTAATTCAATTTTATTTTATTTTTAGTTCCGATATTTCACTTTCCTTCCACTCCTCTTCCATTGAGAAGGCAAGAAAAAACAAGCTCATTACAAATATGTGTAGTCATATAAAACAAATTTCCATACGAGTCATGGTCCACTCCCCATCTTTCCCCCCCCCCCCCCGAAAAAGGAAAGAGAAGAAAATGTGCTTCAGTCTGTACTCTGAGGCCAGCAGTTAACAGCTTGTGTTGATCAGAATTAGCAAGTCTTTTAAAGTTAATTGTCTTTACAACATGGCTGTTATTCTTCAAATTGTTCTTTTGGTTTTTCTCACTTCACTGCATGATGATGCCCATTTAAGTCTTCTCAGCTTTTCCTGGAACAATTTCCTTTTCATAATTTCTTACACTGTTTTATATACTTTTAATATATTTTATATGTATATATTTTTATTATATTATTATATAATATAATTTATAACAATATAAATTTATAACATAATATACATTTATAATATGTAATAGAAATTATATAATAATGCATAGTATTATATATTATTAAATAAAATTAAATTAAAACATATTTTATATTTTTATATGTTTTATATACTTTCATACACCATGACTGTTGTCATTCACCAATTTATGGACATCCCCCCAGTTTCCATTTCTTTGCCACTACAAAATAAAGTGGGGGTATGGGGGTGGATATATGTCTAGTTATAGTAGGATCTCTGGGTCAAAGGGACACTCACAGTTTAATAACTTTTGGAGTCATGGTTCCAAATTGCTTTCCCGATTGGCTAGACCCATTCACTGCTCCACCAGCAATGCATTAAGGTAGCTATTTTTCCCCAGCCCATCTAGCATTTGTCATTTTCTTATTATGTCAACTTTGACAATCTAATGCATGTGAGGTGGTACCTCAGAATTGTTTTAATTTGCATTTTTCTAATTTTTAATGTGGCCCAGTGGATAGAGCACTGGACTGGGAATCAAGAAGACTCATCTTCCAGAGTTCAAATCTGGCTTCAGACTCTTATTAGCTGTGTGATCCTGGGCAAGTCACTTAACCCTTAGTTCCTCACCTGTAAAATGAACTTGAGTAGGAAATGACAACCCATTCTAGTATCTTTGCTAAGACAACCCCAAATAGCACCATGAAAAGTCAGGAATGATTGAAAAATGACTGAATAATATTTTTTTTTAGTGATTTTAAAGAATTTTTTCATATGGCTATTAGAAGTTTGAATTTCCTCCTCTGAAAATGACCTATTTTGCAAGCAGTTATGTACAAACAAGATATATGAAAGATAAATAGAGGGTACTTTCAGAGTGAAGGCACTAAGATTAAGGAAGACTAGAAAAGTCTTCTTGCAGAAGATGGTACTTTAGCTGAGACTTGAGGGAAGCCAATGAAATTTAGAGGTGGAAATGAGGAGGGAAGAACATTCCAAGTATGTGAGAAGCTGATTTCAAGGGTCATGAGATAAAGTTTATTATGCAAAGAATAGTGGGGTCAAGGGTCATTGAATTACAGACTATGGAAAGAAGTGAAATGTAAGAACGGAAAGGTAGGAAGGGGCCACACTATAAAGGACTTTAGAAAAACAAACAGGATTTTCTATTTGGTCCTGGAGGCAATAGGATGCCACTGGAGTTTATTGAATGAGGGGTGAATGATTGTGGTGATATGTTCATAATTACATTTTAGGAAGATAAATTTGTCAGCTGAGTGGAGGATCAATTGGAGTTGATAGAGATTAATGGCAGGAAGATCAACCAGCAGACTCCTGCAATAGTTCAGTTTTGAGGTGATAAGAGCCTCCACCAGGGCAGTGGCAATGTAAGAGTAGAGAAGGGAACATATAGAAGAGATATCATGACGTGGAATTGACAAGACTTAACAACTTGATTGGATATTGGGGTGGGAGGGTGAGAGAATGAATCTAGGATGAAAGTGAGATTTTGAGCCTGAGTGGAAGGATAGCTATACTCTTGACTGCAACGGGGAAGTGACGTAGAGGAGAGGTTTTGGGGTGGGGGGAAAATGATAGTGTATTTTGGATATGTTGAATTTATGATGTCTATAAGACATGCAATTTGAGATGTCTAATAAGACAGTTGGAGATGAGAGACTAGAGGTTAGGAGAGAGGTTAGGGCTGTACAGGTAGCTTTGGGAGTCATCTGCATATTAATGTATAATATAACCATTGAAACGATCTTCTTTCATTTGATGAGATAGAGGGAGAAGAGGGACTAGGGTAAAACCTTGGGGGATACCCACTAACAGTGAGCATAATGTGAATGAACATCCAGCAAAGGAGGAGAAACTGAAGAGAGAATCAAGGTGAAAAAGGTAATTAGCAATGTCAAAGGAAAGGTCAAGAGGGGTCAAGAAGGATGAGGACTGAGAAAAAGCCATTAGCTTTGGCAATTAAGAGAACATTGATAATTTCCCCCATATGCAGAGCCTCATGTTGCTTTTCCTCCTCACCACCATCATCAATCATCATCTCATCAACACCCACCTCCACCTCCACCCCAGGAAAATCTCATCATGGAGATTGCACCAGTTTTGGTATATTTCATTCTTACTCCTCTGATTAGAGGGCTGAAGGATGGGACAAAATAAAATATATTCAGAGCCATTAAAGGATTTTAGTCAGAGAAATGACATGACTAAATCTGTGCTTTAAGAGAATAAGTCTAGTATTTTTGTAAAGTTAATAGAAATCGGTCATTTTTAAAGAAGTAGAATAGAATCTTAGAGCTCCAAGGGACCTTAAAAATCATCCAGTCTACACTCTCTAATTTACAGGAATGGAAACTGAGGTTCAGAGAAGTCAAATTACTTGCCCAAAGTCTCATGGCTCAGTAGTGGCATGGCCTGGAGCAGAGTCCATCTTCTTGTTTCCCTTTCAGTATTCTTTTCACTCTACTAGGACTTAGAGGGGCCCCAATTCCTTATAATGGAAGGTATGTAAGCCCTGGCTACTCCCTCTAGTGGTAGAGATTACAATCCAGTCATGCCTTCTCATATGATTCTTGTCAATGTCTTCCTATAAATCTGCCCTAGAGGACCTACCCAATGTACTAAATACCTCCCTCTAGATCATTTAAGCTTCCATGGGTAGGGCACCACAACAACTGTCTCTCTGTTAGGCTATGTTCTTTTTTTCAAGCATGCGTTTCCTAGATAATATATTTTATTTTGTTTCTTGTACATAAGTCATCATTGGCAGTATGTTGCTACCTATTGAAACCTACCATGCATCTCTCCATTACCTTTCAGGTAACCTTCTTCTTTGTTCATGACTGTAATGGGAATGTAAATTTGAAGATCTTCCCTGCCCCAGGCTAAAGTGCACCTGGAGCCTGGGGTGGGAGGCTTGTTTTTCAGTAGATACTTCTTGATTGGCCAGTGAGTCAAAAAGGTTGTTACATTCTCTGAGCCAGGAGAAGGCTATATAAGCCCTGATGTGTAGCTTTGTTTTGGGGCTCACTTTGAGAAGTGTTCTGTGATTTGATATGGATTCTGGGAAGCCGTTGTCCAGAGCCCCCCGGCTTTGAAAAACCCAGATGTTGAAACCCAGATGTTGATTTGGTATGGATGTAATGGCTGGACAGTTTGGAAAGCTGTCTATTTCATCTGTTTCTGTCTTGATAATTCTGCCTGTATACTTTGAAGTTTGGGGTGCTGACCTTTTTCCCCTGAATGAAGTAAACGATATGTGTTTAACTGATTAAAGTAAGCTTGTTAACCCATTTTGAGTTGCTTTCCTTCATCAAAGCAGATCCAAGAACCTGTGTTGGCAGCAAACCCTGAGGACACTTGGGGTGCTTGCTGCTACAATGACTTATGATGAACATGTATCATCACTGATGTTATAGTGTTAGAAAGATGGATTTTTGTGTCAAGGAGCTATTTGGGATTATTGAAAGTAGAACACATTTCCCCAAATGCATGCTCTTTTTATCCTGTATAACTCTGGACACAATTCATGTATATATGAATTGACTGTCAAAGATAAATGTACTGATGGATGAATTTAGTGTCTTTCCCCATCCAACTGTGTGCCATAATTTTTACAATAGGCCTTCTTCATTTCTTTTTTCTTTGTTAGGCTGTCTTTTTTTTTTTTTGAGTGGTTATGAATCTCACTGAGTTATTGTCTAGTATTCCAAATATGCCCCTTGATGCAATCAGTTCAATGACATCTGCAGATAAGGGCTGCTTTTTGTGTCATGGATTCCTTTGGCAGTCCAGTGAAGTCCAAGGACCCCTTATAAAATAATTTTTAATTGAATAAAATAGAATACATAGGATTACAAAGGAAACCAAAGGTTTGTGAAAATAAAGATGTAATTTGTTTCCCAGCCAAGCCCCACAGAAATCCTGAAAGTTATGTACAGATACCTTGGGAATACTTGGATCCTAAATTAAGAAGCCCTGTTCTAGATCTTACCATCAGAATGGGATCGCTCTTTTGGCTTTATATAATTATAATCCATATATAATTTACATAATAATAAATTGAGTTTATATGAGTATTAATTTTCCCCTTCACTGTTAAAGCTCTTGTGCCTCTTTTATGTCAGATAATTTTTCCCATATATTCCCCATATAATGCCTCTCCCTTTCCCCTTATCCCAGTGCATTCCTCTTTCTGACCTCTTAATTTTATTTTTTTAGATATCATCCCATCATAGACAACTCACACTCATTTCCCTTGTCTATGTATACTCTTTCTAATTGCCCTAATATTGATAAAGTTCTTAGGAGTTACAAGTACCATCTTCCCATGTAGGCATATAAACCATTTAATTTTATTGAATCCCTTAAGATTTCTCTTTCCTGTTTACCTTTTTTATGCTTCTCTTGAGTTTTGTAATTGAAAATAAAATTGTCTCTTCAGCTCAAGTCTTTTCATGAAGAATGCTTAAAAGTCCTTTATTTCACTGAATATCCATTTCCCCCCGAAGGATTATACTCAGTTTTCTGGGTAGATGATTCTTGGTTGTAATCTAAGCTCCTTTGCCCCCTGGAATATCATATTCTAAGCCCTCCATTCCTTTAATATAGCAGTTGCAAAATCTTGTGTTATCCTGACTGTGGCTCCACAATATTTCCATTTGACCAGTTGTGCTTTTTAAGAAGATCTTTTCTTTAGTGGGTTTTTGTGCCTTTTTTACCATTTGTCCTATTCTTTAAGATTTTATTTTCTTCAATATTTTAAGGTGTTATTTTCTTCAGGCTTTTTTTGTGCCTCTTTTGTCAAACTGTTTACTCTTTTTTCATGCTTTTCTTAAATTACTCTCATTTCTTATCTCAAATTTTTTTCTATCTCTCATACTTGATTTTAAAAATCCTTTTTGAGGGGAGAAGGGAACCTGAGATCAATTCACATTTTTCTTTGAGGCTTTGGATTTATCAGTTTTGACTTTGTTGTCTTTTCCTGAGTTTGAGTTTTGATCTTCTCTGTCACCATAGTAACTTTTTATAATCAAGTTCTCTTTTTGTTGTTTGCTCATCTTCCCAGCCCATTTCTTAACTTTTAATTTTATGTTAAAATTGGATTCTGCTCCCAGGTTGGAGAGTACACTGCTCCAAACTTCAGGATTTTTGTGTGACTATTTTCAGAGCTAGTTCTGGGGGCCTGTAAGTTTTCAGTTCTTCTAAGGTATTATGATAAAGTAGAAATGTGCTTACTACTACCTGGTGTGTGCATGACCATAAGCATGCTTTTCTACCCTGAATCTGTGACCAGGGTCCCTGATCCAGCTTCAAGTTCTGATGTGCTAGTGCTCTTCCTCAAATTAAGACTGCACTCTAAGGTTGTGACTCAGATCCCTGTATGAGCAACGCAACAGAGTCTTACACCCAATGTTAGCAATGAGACCCCTATAATCTCCTTCTGATCAGTTGTCCGACTCCCTTACTACATTTAGATCGAGAGCTCTCAAATTGGCTGCTGCCGCTTCAGTCACTCTTAAGGCCTGCTGCTGTTTTGCTGAAGCCTGACCTCCTTCTGTCTTGCCAAGGTATTGCTTGCATAGGACTGCACTCCTTTCTCACTGTAGTGTGACAAACCTTTCCTTTTGACATTCTAAGTTGTCTTTGGCTGGAAATTTTTTTTTCTTTTTGGAGAAGGGAAGGCAGGACAATTAGGGCTAAGTGACTTGCCCAAGGTCACACGACTAGTAAGTGATAAGTATCTGAGGCCAGATTTGAAATCAGGTCCTCCTGACTCCAGGGCCAGTGCTCTATTCTCTGTGCCACCTAGCCGCCCCTGGAAAATTGTTTTGCCCCATCCTTTTGTGGGTTCTGCGACTCCAAAATTTGTTTTGAGGCATGATTTAAACTTGGAGGGAAGTTTGGAAGATATCAGGCAAGTCCCTGCCTTTTCTCTGCCTTCTTCTCCTGCTCTTTTTTTTTCTCAGTGCTTTTTTTCTTAATTGTGAGTTGTAGAACATGGAATTCCATAGTCAGAAAGAAGCACAAAGTTCAAAACTGAGTAAGAGTTCCTTGACAGACTCTTAACATCCACTGGGAGACTTCTGCTAAGAAGGAACCTATGATCTTTTTAACTATAAGTTGCAGATATAAGGAAATTTTTAAAGTCCTGTGGTGCTCTGCCCTATTAAGACTATATTTAGTATGTTGTTTGCAGTCTTGGCTTCCAGTTTTTGAATGGATGATGATTTTTTGAATAACATCCAGAATGGCAAAGGGTCTTAACACTTTCCCATATGATGATCAGATGAAGGAACTGGGGAGGCTTAGTCTGGAAAAGAGAAGGATTGTATAGGAAATGATAACCTCTTTTGAGGTGTTTAAGCAAAGGATGGGACCACTTGCCACATTTTCAGGTGGGCTTCTGAGGTCTCTTCTTACTTTCAGGCTCTATGATTTTTTCTATTCTGGGGGTCTTATTTCAGGTTGGTAGAGTTTTGGTGGCTGCAGAAATTTGACATTAAATTCATTTTTATTATAATGGCATACAGTCTACCAGGCCAACTTCCATAAATATTATCATGAATTTGGGCGTCTGCATTTAGTTTAGATTCTTCACGTCAGGAAATTTGCCCTGGCAAAGGACTCATCCAAATATTTGCACTTCTTAGCATATAGCAGTTCCCATCCAAGAATTGCAGCTAGCTTTTTTATAAACATGAATGAATTAATGCTCTCAACACTGCCATAAGCCATTTGCCATCTGGATTATTTAAAGGCGTGGGACTATGAAGTGATCGGGCCAAAGACCCACAATGAGTCAGGGAAAGAGCATGAGTATTGTTTGGGAGTTTGGACTGTGGTATCTTGAATGGAAATATGAGGCAATTCCGCATCCTGTCCTTTCTACAGATTCTCTGGGGTGGGTCAGGAATTGGTAATCAGTCCCTCAGGAGTGTATGTAGCATTGGGCTTGACTGATGGGTGTCTATGTCATTATTAGTCTAACATCATCCATCATTCCATCACCAACAATCATCATTTCTGAAAGCTATTATAAATTGCATAATTACCCACAGCATTGTGCTAGGTGCTACACACCCCAAAATTACACGGCAAAGTCCTTGCTGAATAAGGGTTTAAAATGTAAGGCAGGGCTTCTTAATCTTTTTTGTATCAGGAACCCCTTGTCAGAGCAATGTTTTTAAATACATAAGCTAGAACACATAGAATCATAAAGGAAACAATTATAAAAATTTTTTTTTAAGTTCATGAACCTCAGGTTGAGACCCTTTGTCTTTAAGCAATATGATGGTTGACATAATTTTATTGGTTTAGGTTTACAAAGATGGTTTAGGTATTATGTCTGAAATTTGAGGGATTTACTCCCAAATGCATCATAGTGCCGGGGCTTTTGCCTAAATTCAAATGGCTTCCCATAAGCATCATTAACCAAGCCACAAAGTGTAGCACATTTTTTCTATGTATGTATGTTTTTTTTAATTAAAAATAGTTTCTTTATAACAATAACAAAGCATCAATAACAACAAGTATTAATATAAATATTTTGTAGATTAAGAGCAAGGTTTAGAGATACATTGCCATGGTCAAAGTAATGTAGGGCAGACAGCAGATTAGAAAAGCTGAATGAACACATCCTGCTTTCTATTTCTCCGCTCGGGAAGAGCCCTTCTCCATTAAGAACGTGTTAGCAGCTTCACTTCTAGCCTTCACCTTAAGTCCCTATGCCTTGCTACCTAGAAAGGGAACCAGGATACTTGGATCCTAGTCTCTGCTATTAAGGTGCTACCAAAGTGGAAGGTAACATCTTAATCTGGGCCTCAGTTTTCTCTTCTACAAAACAAAGAGATTAGTCTGAATCGTGTTTAAGATATCTTTCATTGCCACTATTCTAAGGTATCATTAAAGGCAGTATCCTATGGTATAGTAAAAAAAAAAAAAAAAGGAAGAAAGAACACCATGTTCAGAGCCAAGAAATTTAATCAACTATTGTGATCCAGGGAGAGTCCTTGAATGTCCATGTAAAATGAAGAGATTAGACTAGATAGACTACGTCTAAAGTCCCTTTAAAGGGTGCGAGGTGGCACATGGACAGAGTCCAAGGCCTTAAGTCAGGAAGACTCATTTTCCTTTGTTCAAATATGGCCTCAGACACTTACTTGCTGTGTGACCCTGGGCAAGTCACTTAACCATGTTTGCCTCAGTTTCCTCATCTGTAAAATAAGCTAGAGTAGGAAATGGCAAACCACGCCAGTATCTTTGCTCAGAAAACCCCAAATGGGTTCATGAAGACTGAATAAGTTTCATTTTAGCCTTAACATTGGGTGATTCTGTAATACGAACTGTTTAAGTTAGGGCTTGAAATTCAAGGAAAGGGGCTGTTTTTCATTTCTTTATATATCCCCAATATTTTGCACAGGGTCTTGCACATAGTAGGTGCTCCATATGTGCTTGTAGAATTGAATTGAAGTGTGTTTCAGGAATGAAGAAGAAAGATGTACAAATGTCACACTTAGTACTTTATTTTCACAATTTATTTCTGTAGGAGAAGTATCACTGGCAAGTGATTGCCTCAATATCATTTTATTTTATTTTTTTTACTTTTTTTTCTTTGGAGGGAGGAAGGTAGGACAATTGGGGTTAAGTGACTCACCCAAGGTCACAAGGCTAGTTTTGTGTTAAGTGTCTGAGGCCAGATTTGAACTCAGGTCCTCCTGACTCCAGGGCCAGTGCTCTCTATTCACTGCTCCACCTAGCCACCCCCTCAACATCATTTTAACCCTTGCATGCCAATGTGATTGAACCCCTAATGCTGATTTAGATCTTCTCTGACCACTTCCATAACCTCTTCTCCCTACATGGTTTTCCCATGTGGTCTAACTGTTTTGGGCCCATCCCAATCTCACCTTTACTACTCCTTTCATTTTATCAGTGGTCATTTGATGAGTAGATTATTTTTTTCTGTATTGCAGTTACTCTCCTCCCCTAATAACCAGAGTAAGTATCACCTTTGATGGCCTTGTTCTAGAGGAATTTGGGGAATGTGCCTAGAGACTTGATGAGTAAATCTGCAAGTTCTTGGAGGGAAGGAGTAGCATTGCCTTCTGAAAAATGTGCCTTCTCTTTGTGTGATGGTTCAGCGTTCTCATTTTATGATGAAGAAAATTGAGACCCACAGGGAGAGTAACTTGTTCAAGTTCACACAGTTCATCAATGAAAGAGTAAACTTCAAATTCAGGTCTCTAGACTTATAATCCATTGCTCTTTCTACCATACCATTAAGTCTCAGCATGAATGAGTGGTCTCTCTTTATCCTGTGTAGATTAACCATAAACAGAGGCCTCCAGAATTGCTGAAATATTCCAGGACTAGTTGCATCATCATCATCAACAATATATCTAGAACCTACTATGTGTCAGCCACTGTCCTTTGCTAATTACAAATATTTTCTCATTTTATCTCAGAATACTGGTAGGTAGATGCTATTTTTACTCCCATTTTGCATATGAGAAAACTGAGGCAAAAAGAAGTTAAATTATTTGCCCAGGGTCACACACCTAGTTGAGTGTCTGATGCTGGATTTGAATGCAGAGAGGGTAATAGGTTTTTTCTAGTTTGAGTTTATCTCAATAATATTGCACCCCATTCTGCATTTCTGTGGGTGCTTCCTTTTTAGATTCTCTCTAGCTTCTTTGAGAGAACCAGAAACCTTCCCTATGCATAGATATGTATCTAATAGAATTTAGGTTTACCATTTGAGTCATTATTTCAATTGCATGTGCCAAGCGTGACCAGGAGACCTTCATCTCATTGTTGGGATGGGTAGGTTGTATTTATCATGCCCTACCTTATATATCTGTCTCCATCTTCTAAAACCATCACTTTGGTACTTCAGGGGGAGACTGAAACAGCTCATCTGAGAGAATTTTAGACTAAAGGTCCTTGGTTCTGTCCATGGTTTATTCATTTTTTTGTCTTCTGAAGTGGTTACTTATGTGGAAAAAATGGTTCTTGGGCAATGAATGAACCATAAACTTTTCTATGAGGAAATTTCATCCTTGGATCAAGACTGATTTGGGGAGTGGGAATTGATCCAACTTAATTCAACAAACATTTATCAGTGGAACAAATGGTGAGGGTTTTTTTTTTCTTTTTTAATTTAGCTCCAACCTACAATATGTCCTGGCTGGTGAGTGATCAACAGCAAAGTTATGAAAGTCCCTCTGATAACTTTCTCTTCTGGAAGCAATTTATAGAGCAACTGGGGTCAACCCATCTCCCAAACAAGCAATTTTTTTTCTTTTCTTTTTAGGCTTTGTGATATTCATATACATCAGCAGTATTGTCTTCTGGGAACTAAGACAAAGTAACCAACTCTAAAATTTGTATCCATAGCAAACTTGAGAATGGGACCCTAGAATCCTATCAATTTTGTTAATTCTTCATTAAATATGCATATTCATAGATATATGATATATGTATACCTATGCATATATACAAACATGCACATATACCTATATGTGTGTCATTCTGTGTATGTGTATGTATATTTATATGTATAAAACAAATATATGTATCTATGGATAGGCATGGGTATAGGGAATTCCTGCATAAGTAAATTCTCTCTAGCCATGCAGGCCAATACCTTCTCTGAAATTTGTAGTTTTAGAGTTGCCTAGAGCCCTGAGAGTTTAAGTGATTTGCTCAGGGTCACATAACTAGGAGGTACTCTTTGAACCCAGTTGTTCCTGGTACAGAGTCCTCTATGCCCCTTTCCGCCATATATATAGATGTATACATCTTTATATGTACATATACACATATACATATAGTCATTTACACACATTTATATCCATATTTGTACACACACATATTAAAAAAAGATTTTATTAAACTGCTTTTGTAAAACAGAGAATGAACTCTCAGTTGGCAAGGAAACAGTTGTACTCAGCAAACTCCAATGTTTCCCTGTTACCTCCAGGATCAAATATCAGATTCTCTGTTTGGCTTTTAAATCCCTTCACCGATGGTCCCCTTTCTACCTGTCAGTCTTTTTATACTTTATTTCCTTGCTGCTCCCAGAACTAACACTTCATCTTCCAACTGTGTACTTTTTCATGGGCTATTTTCCAAGCCTGGAATGCTCTCCCTCCTTGTCGCCACCTTTCGGCTTCCCTGGTTTCCTTCAGGACTCAGCTCAAAGGCAACCTTCTGCAAGAGGTCTTTCATGCTCCTGCCAACTCCTAGTGATTGCCTGCCCCCTGAGATTTCCTCCAATTTACCCTGCATGTATCTTATATTTGGGCAGTTGTTTGCATATTGTATTCCCTGTTAGAATGTGAACTCCTTGAGGTCAAGGACTGTTTTTGCTCATGCTTAGCATAGTACCTTGCTCTTAGTACCTAATAAATAACCTTATAGTTAACTTACTGACTCAGAGAATTACCTGCCCAAGGTTATACAAGTGATAGTCTAGATTTGAACTCTGATACCCTAAAACCAAATCCTTTGTACCACATGACTTCCCTTCTTTTCATATTTCCCTTGATAGTCTTTCAAATACTAAAAGATGACTGACTATCATGTTTCCCAACATATGCTTTCTCCTCCATTATACTACAGGCTCCATCAGAGTTAAGATAGCCTTACACTTTTATTTATATCCCCAATGCTTAGCACAGTGCCTTGCATATAGTCAGAGCTTTATAAATGCTTTAAAAATTCCTTCTTTCCTACATTCATTTCTTTTTAAAGTTCATTTTTTTCCTGAAGTTACATCCTTGATTAAAAATCTCATTTCAGTGAATAGAGCACCAGCCCTGAAGTCAGGAGTACCTGAGTTCAAATACAGCCTCAGACACTTAACACAAAAACTAGCCATGTGACCTTGGGCAAGTCACTTAACCCCAATTGCTCTCCAAAAAAAAAAAACAACCCCCCCAAAAAAACACTGTTAGGGGCGGCTAGGTGGTGCACTGAGTAAAGTACTGGTCCTGGAGTCAGGAGGATCTGAGTTTGGTTCTGGCCTCAGATACTTTACACCCACACAAAAAACTAGCCGTGTAACCTTGGGCAAGTTACTTAACCCCAATTGCCCTCCAAAAGGCAAAAAAAAAAAAAATATCTCATTGGCTTTCCCTTACTCTATAACCTGTCTCCATTTACACTCTGTTCATCACATCCTAGAGGTTGATCTGATTTAAGATATGCCTGCAAAAACTCTGAACCTTTTATTTTTTCATGGACCCCCTTCATCTGTGGATCTCTTCTCAAAATGATGTTTGTAAATTAATAAAACAAAATATATCAGATGACAGAGGAAACCAGTTATATTGAGATGTAATTGTCAAATTATTAAATAAAATAAGTTCATGGATCTCTGGCTAAGAACCCCTGCTATAGCAGAAGTATTGATGAAATCCTGACATTTGATTCAATCGTACTCAGATCCAGAGAAATGTTCCTGCACATTTGTTCATTTAGTGCATTGTTTTGCCTCCAGACCCAACAGCACCCTATTCTTCCCCTAAAATCCTTAGGCTAGGAAGGGATACGAAGAAAGCAAAGAGGACAAACTCTGGGAAATGGAATTATTAAAAGAGAACAGGCACTGATTCACATGGCACTCTAGTCAAAAGGACTGAGTTACTTCCCATCAATTTCAGCAGTTTAGGCTTCCTTCTCTGGCAAGACAGAGAGCTGGAAAGAAGAGGGATATTCTGAGTTGGAGCCCCAGAATAATAGGGGCCTAGCAGAGCCCTGAAGGGAAGGAAGGAGCTGTGAAAGTTCTTGAACTTTTCCATCCTGGACCCTAGATAGTTGGTGGTGGAAAAAGGATTCAGTTTGTGTTTTTCATGGGCTAGGTCCAACAGCAGAATTTGGTTAACTTGGGATTAGCAAGGCAGTCTGACTGCCAGTGTGAATCATGCCACAGGGGTTAGGGGATAGAAATGTTGTCAGCACATGGGGGTGTTCTTAATCCCCTGAAGATGCCCAGAAACCCCTTTTCCTTTCCTTCTAGTCATCTTACCTGGGCAGAATCTCTCTTTAAGGAAGTCCTGTGTACTCTACCTCATTTATTCTCCTACCCTCCAAGACTATACAAGACATACCATTCATTAATTAGATAAGACACCATAGAGAATTGTGTGTCTCAGAGGGAAGCAACCTCACCCACCTGCTTGTGATTCAGTTCCAAGTGAAGATCTTCATGTTGGGGTCCATGATTCTTGGTTGGAAACATTAGCAGCACTTGCTATCACAAAGAGTCTTTGTCAATGTAATTTTTTAAAATATCCATTCACTTTAAGAATTGAACTAGAAGAAATAGCCTTCCTCTTCTTCTAGGAGAGCTTTAGAATGAATATATCCTGAGAACTCTTAAGCAATGGAACACATTACAAAGTAGTTATGGCAGAGCCTTATCTGTCTGTGCTGGTTCAGGTGTAGGATCACTGGGTATAGAACTCAGAGGTACCTTAGACTCCACCTGTCCAACCCCTTTCCCTTACAAATAGGGAGCTGGAGCTCTTAGTCTTTTTTGTATTATGGATTCCTTTGCAGACTGATGAAGTGGACCCCTTCTCAGAATAATGTTTTTAACTGAATAAAGTAAAATATCTGAGATTACAAAGGAAACCAGTTATAGTGAAATAAAGCTGTACATTTCTTCCCATTCAATGTTATGCATCCCTTAAAATCTACCCACTTACCCTTTGGGAATCTTTGTACTCTAGATTAAGAATTTCATATTTAGTGTAGCAACAGCCTCATTTTACAGATGAGAGAACTCAGGCTTACAGAGATGAAGTGAAAGTGATCACTGTGGTACTGTTAGTAAGGGGCAAAAACAGATCTTCCTCATTAAATCTCCCTACATTGGGGGTATAATTTTGAGTTTCTTCTTTCTCTACTGCTATGGACACACTATTCAATGGTCAGTTCAATTGGCATGTAAGTCAAGACCATGCTGCAAAGAACCAGCCACTGCAGTGAATTTAAATCACTAGTAGAACTTGGAGCAGAGCAACTGGATAAGCTCATTATTGGGAAAAATTCCCTACTGGCTTTCTAGTAATGAACAGATTGACTTAGAAAATAGTGAGCTCTCTATCATTAAATATATTTAAATAAAGACTTGATGACCATTTGTGGGGCTTATTGTTGAGAGCATTCCTGGTTGGGTATGGGCTGAATATGATGACTTCTGTTGTTCTGTTCCACTATAGGATTCCAGACTTAGCAGCAGCAGAAATCACTTAATCTCATGAATCACTTAGCTAAGCATCCCTTCCTAATTGTCTCTACACCCAGCTCTCACCCATTTCTAGCCTTTGAACCCTAGATCTCTGGTACCATAAGTGCTTTAGGGTCACAATTGGCCCACCAATCCTTCCTCTCCCCTTTTTTCTCCCACCATTCCCTGTACCTTCCTCCAATCTTATTCAGGGCCATTATATTCTAATGAACTAAGTTATGCTGACTTCACATAATATGTTGATAATTTTGTTGATTGTTGACAATTTTCAATCCTTCTTTTGAAAGCTTTGTTCACATTGACTCATTTCTTAAAGAGGCCTATTCAGTGAATGGGTGTTGCCTCACTCAAAGTGAGAACTTGAAAAGACCTTAGCTTAAAAGGGTCAAGGGCTCCCACTGCATCCTGGGCCATCTCCGTTTGTCCTGAAAAGCCCTAAAAAAATTTAGTCAATTCAGTACTATATCTTGCCACTGGACCCAGATAACTCTGAAGAAGAAAGTAAGGCTGGTGACCTTGCACAGCACTCCCTCACTCAAATCAAAGTCAATTTTAAGTCATGTCATCATCTCCCTGATGTCATGGTCCTCTTTGAGAATGAAGGGCAAATTACAAATCACATTCTTATTCTTTATTTTGCTGTTCAGTGTCTTATATATTTCCTATGTAACTCAGATACCAGACTTTTATTAGAGATATTTGATGCAAAGACTTTTTCCTACTTGGAAGTTTGTTTTTATTCTAGATATATATTACCTTTATACATCAAGATTTTTAATGTTATATACAATTACAATCCTTTTTTATCGTTGGCTCACTCCATCCATTGTTTGATTAAGAATTTCCCTCAATCACAAATGTAAAAATTATCACCTTCCATTCTCCTCTAAAGTTGAAAAAAAACCCCAATATGTCCTTTTATATTTAAATTGCTTATGTATTTGGAGCTTATTGTGGTATACGGTCTATTATTCCACTCATTATTATTATTGCCCAGACTACTTTTCATTTTCTTTGGCAGTTCTTTTAGAGTACTAAATACTTCTCCAATTAGGTTTTATTCTTGGAGCTATTGAACACTGTCCTGCTATACTTAATCCCTATTGTTAGGTAGCTAGGTGGCACCGTGTATAGAGTACTGGGCCTGGAGTTAGGATAATCCCTCTTCTTGAGTTAATATCCAACCTCAAACAATTATTAACTGTGTGAACCTGGGCAAGACAATTCAGTAAAACTAGTATTTCACCACTGTAGGTAATATTAGCTCTTGCATTTAAACAGATACTTCTGATAATATTAAAGAAGGAATTTTCTATAGCTATGTTCTTAGGACTTTAAAAAACATAAATAGGTTCTGTGTTTTTCTCAAAAGCTTATGCTATGTCTATTCATAAATTATCTTCTGATATTCTTGTGGAAAATATGAAGAGATGTTGGGTAGATGATACTAAAATGAGAATGATTCATAGTTGATTGAATGACTAGATTCAAGTTCTTAATGGTTTGATGTCAACTTAGAAAGATGTCTCCAGTGAAGTACCCTGGGGATCTGTACATGGTCCTATGCTATTTAATATTCTGACCAGTGCCTTGGATGAAAGCATGGAATACTAGCTGGCATACTTACTCAATCTATAGATTTCATTAGAGAAAAATAACTAACACATTGGCCACAGAGCCAGGATCCAAAAAGATTTGGACAGGCTATAACATTGGGTGGAATATAATATCTTATACTTGGGTTCAGTACTTTGTCTTCACAAATATAAGACAGAGGAGTAATGATTAGACAGCAGTTCATTCGCAAAAGATGTGGGGTTTTTGTAGACTGTAAGCTTGATGTGAATCAGTAGTGATGTGCCTAATGAGCTTTTTTGATCTTGGGCTACATTAAGAGAAGTGATATGGACATGATAGATACTTTGACTCTTCCTGCCTTAACCAGGCTTTGTTTGGAGTATTGTTCTAGGCACTAACATCTGGGGAAGGACATTCATAAGCTACAGTTTGTCCAGAGGAGAGCCACTGTTCTTTCCATTGCACCTCACCAACTTTCTGCCATATAAGCATTTGTTTGAAGGAACTGGGAATGTTTAACGTAGAGAACAGAAAATGGGTGGAGATAGTAGAAGGGGGAGAGAGATATATGATACCTATCTCTAAGCATTCAAAGGACTGTCATATAGAAGAGGAAGTAGCCTTATTCTTTTTGAACCTACAGGGAAGAACTAAGAGGAACGGATGGAAGTTGCAGAGGAAAATTTAGACTCAATGTAACGATAGCATTTACATGGCACTTTAAAGTTTGCAAAGTGCTTTACATATATTCATCTCATTTAATCCTTACACTAATCTTAGGGGGAGATAAGTATTGTTATTTTATCGCCATTTTATAGATGAACAAACTGAGGTAGACAAATTAAGTGACTTGCTCAGGGTAACACTAGAATGTGTCTGAGGGTGGATTTGAACTTGAGTCCTCCAGGCTCAAGATCCATTGCTGTGGTCAAGGATCTGTGAGTGAAATTTGCATTTTTCCTGTTAGGGAGTGAACAACAGTGAGACTAGAGTGTAAGATGTCTTTTGAGGTCCCTTTCAAATGAAAATCTATAATCCTATAGGTATCTAGAAACAGAAATGGAATATGGTTAACAGGTGTGGGCAGGATTTATGGATATTAAAGACTATAGGTAGCTAAAACTGTGAAAGTGAATGAGTTCGTAGGTACAGAGGAAACTTATTGAATTTCTGTGTATCTAGCACTAAGTCTAAGTGCTTCAGATAGAAATAGAAGATGATCCTGACTCACAAAGCAGAGGGAGAAATGAAGAATTTAGTATTCAGAGAATACTGCACAGAATAGGCTGTGATTTTGCTGGGTTGCTTCATTCACGTCTGACTCTTCGTAATCCCATCTCAGGTTTTCTTGGCAAAGACACTGAAGTGGTTGGCCATTTCTTTCTCCAGCTCATTTGACAGATGAGGAACTGAGGCAAACAGGATTAAGTGACTTTACCCAGGGTCATGCAGCTACTATCTGAGGCAGGATTTGAACTCAGGTCCTCCTGACTCCAGGGCTAGCACTTTATCCACTGCACCACCTAACTTCTGTATAGGATGTAGCTTAACTTAGTATTTAAAGAAGAGTAGGGTTTGAATAGACAAGAGAAAAGGACACAAGCTTCCCTGTCCTTCTGAGAAAGGGGTAAAAAAAATTCACAAGGATCTCAGACCTTGGGATTTACTCTCAGGATAATGTCATAGCATCTTTAAGCAGAAAGGGAATTTAGAGATTATCTAATACAATCCCTTCATTTTCCAAATAATGAAACTGGTCCCAGAAAAGTGAAAGCCAAGATTGTACAGTTAAGTTAATTCCAGAGTCAGGTCTGGACACTGAGCTGCTTACTCAATCCAGGACTCTTACGAATCTCCTTCATTGTATTGAATGTTTCTCATGAGTAGGAAGTATTTCATTTTTTGTATTTGTATTCCACACACCCAGTGCCTGGCACATAGTAGGTACTTAATGCTTCTTGATTCATTGGCACTTGATAGCTCTTGACAAACAGAAGGTAAAGGGAATGGGAGGGAATCCTAGTCATTCTCAGATTGTGAAAGAACTATACGATGGTGAAAACAGCTCTTCAATCCAGAGAACCATGAGAAATTCATTGACCTAGTACTCTTTGGCTCTTGAAAGGAGCTAAGGGACCTCCAAATCTTAAATGCACACAAAGAAGAGAGATGGAATAGCCCCATAGCAATTAAGGTCCTGGATAGTAGAAACAATCCTAAATTAAAGACAGATTGCAAAGGGTTGGACTAGAGGAGTAAAGGCTATTAGAATTTAAGAGGAAAAACCAATACTTATGGTGCACCCTTTTAGGAAGCTGCTGGAAGGCCAACAACAATAGAGCCAGAGGTCACAAGAAAATCCTAATAGTGTATGTAATATTAAGTATGAATCGAGCAGCTGCAAATGGTACAAGCCTTGCAAGACTCCTCCCTACCCCACATCAGGCTACTCAGCTGTGCTTTGTTTAGTGAAAAAGTACTGTACTTTCTACTCTGCCCTTTTCTACACCGTTACTCTTTCCTTTTCTTACCCCCACACTTCCTCCCCTCACCCCCATCCCTTCCTCCAGAATGTTAGCAACTTGGTTTGGATTGTGCCCAAACCACTTATTCTCTATAGAGAGGTTGTCAATAACTGGAACTGGGGGGAGAAGAGTTAAATTGTCATGCTATGGTCCTAGCTGGGAATAATTGCCGGAAAACCCACATTGTTGTCTGAAGTCCCAGATCTTTGCTCTTTGTTAAGATATTTTGCATTCTCCTTCTCCTCTCAAAAAGCCTAAAATTGTTCCTTTTTAATTGAAGAATTCTCCTCACCTCTATTCAAGCCTTAAAGTTAAAATGTTGTCAGGGAAGAAAATGCTCTACAATTCCATTAGTCCATCTTCTTGTGTAAATTCAAAATATGTAAACTGTTGGACTATCCCTCCTAGTCTTTAAAACCTTTAGGAAAGTTGATTCCTCCATGAAATTCCTTGAAGTCCAGATCATGGCCTTGATAGAAGTCTTTGTTCTTTAGTACAATTACATAAAGAACAGGCATTCTTTGCTCATCTTTACCTAGTTCTACTTAAATTTCCAAAGGGAGGAAAATCAATCAGATAACAAGGAAAATTTCTCTAGATATATCTTATATACAAATATATCCTAGAATAAAAATCCAGTGGAATTTTCTCTGAAGGTTTTTAGAAACAAAATATATTATCATCTGTCTGGTACATTTATTTTAAAATACATTTTTATTGATGTCTTTTATTTTTATACCACCCTCATTTTCCAATATATTCTTCCTCCTCTCCCTCCCAAAGAGCCATCTATTATAATAAAAAAAAGTGTTGAAAAACAGATAAAAAAAAGTGACATAGTGTCCCAAATAGTACCCCATCTCTTCACAGACTCAGGGAAGTACTGGTTCTTATCTTTTCTTTGGGACCAAAATTGATCATTATAATTTCACAGCATTCAGCATTTTTTGTTGTTGTTGCTATTATTTCCATTGCTGCCATTTCTGCATATTGTTTTCCTGGTACTGATAACTTTAGTTTGCATCAGTTCATATGCATCTTCCTATGTTTCTTTGTTTCTTCGGGCATCTATTTTATTTGCAATTCTTTCTTACTACAAGAAATATCTATATGAGTATTTTGGAGTATGTGGGACATTTCTTTTTATTGTTAACTTTCTACAGTTATTTGCCTAACAGTGGGATATCTCAATCAATGTTGGACATTTCTTTCTTAGTATTATTCCAAATTGCTTTCCAGAATGGGGGGATCATTTCACAGTCCCACCAACAATGATCTAGTGTGTCTATTCTTCCATGAACCTTCCAAAATTGACTCTCCATTTTTCATTATCTTTGACAATTTGCTGAGTGAAAAGTGAGTCAGATTTTTTGATCCTCATTTCTCTTATTTTATTAGGGATTTGAGATAGTTTTTCCTATAGTTCCTAATAGTTTGCAATTTTTTTTAGAACAACTTATTCATATCATCTTACCACTTATCTATAGGAAAATAGTTTGTTTTTATATATTTTCATTGGTTTCTATGTATCTTGACTAACAGATACTTATTGATATTATTTAAAACAAATATTTCTTCCTAATCTACTGCTTCCTGTTCATATAGTAGTTGAATCCATTTTGCTTTGAGAAAGTATTTTTTAATTATTCGTTTTTTGTTTTCAACAATCACTTCCATAAATTTTAAATTTTATCCCCCTCTCTTCTTCATCCCTCCCCAAGATGACTTGCAATCTGAAATGGACTCTACAGATACATTCCTATTAAACACATTTTCACATTAGTCGTGTTGCATAGAAGAATTATAACAAACAAGAAAAACCATGAGAAAGATAAGAAAAAAAATAAAAAATAAAATAGTCTGCTTTGCTTTGCATTCTGACCTCATATTTGTTTCTCTGGATGTGGCTTGCATTTTCCATCATGTGTTCTTTGGAATTGTTTGGTCCTTGCATTGCTGAGAAGGGCTAAGTATATCAAATTCAGTTATTGCACACTATGTCTGTTATTGTGCACAATGTTCTGGTTCTGCTCCCTTCAGTCAGCATCAGTTCATATAAGTCTTTCCAGGTTTCTCTGAAGTCTGCCTGTTCATCATTTCTTATACCACAATAGTATTACATTAAATTCATATACTACAACTTGTTTAGCCATTCCCCAATTGATGTACATCCCCTCAATTTCCAGTTTTTGACTACTACAAAAAGAGCTGCTATAAATATACAAATAATTTTTAAGCAATTGGGGTTAAGTAACTTGCTCAAGGTTACACGGCCAGGTGTTTCTGGGTGGGTGCTAAGTGTCTGATCCTGGGATTCGATCTCCAGGTCATCCTGACACTGGAGCCAGTGCTCCTACTTGCTGTGCTACCTGGCCGCTCCTATAAATATTTTTATACAATGTGGGTCCTTTTTCCATTTTCATGACCTCTTTGGGATACAGACCTAGAAGTGGTACTGCTATGTACATTTTTATAGCCCTTTGGGCATAGCTCCAAATTGCTCTCCAGAATGGTTGAATCAGCTCACAGCTCCACCAAGAATGAATTAGTATTACAACTTTTGTACATCCTCTTCAACATATATCATTTTTCTGTTTTGCCATGTTGGCCAATCTGATAGGTGTGATGTGGTACCTCAGAGTTGTTTTGATTTGCATCTCTCTAATCAATAGTGATTTAAAGCATTTTTTGTGAAAGTGTTTTAATTTCATATAATTATAATTATCTCATATCTTTTATAATCATCTCTATCCTTTGTTAAGAACTTATTGCCAAAAATTACTGTGAGAGGTGCCAGATCTAGTTATCTAATTGTTTTTAAGTATGCAGTTAATAGGTAACATCCATTTTAATTGTAGCTTATGGTTTAAAATGTTGGTCTAAAACTAATTTCTCCCAGATTACTTTCTAGTTTTCCCAGCAATCCTTGTCAAATGGGGGCTCTTATCTATTTTTTCAGATTTGTTAAACTCAGGGTTATGGAGATCATTTGTTTCTAATTCCAATGCTTTACTTATCTATTACTTATTCTACATCAAGTAGGTTTCATGATTATTATTTATAATATAATTTGATATCTAGAAGTATTATCCTCCTTTCAATTCTATATTTGCATCATTTCCCTTGATATTCTAGGCTTTTTGTTCTTCCAAATGAATTTTGCTGTTTCATCTAGCTCTGCAAAGTATTTCCCCATCACTGGCATAACACAAAATATGTGCATTAATTTAGTCAGGATTGTTATTTTTATATACTTCCCAACCATGAACCTTAAATATCTCTCCAGTTATCTAAGCAATTATTTACTTAAAGGACATTTTAAAAATTGTATTTATACAGCTCTCTGAATATGCCTTGATATATTGACTCTCAGATGTTTTATGAATTTTGTACACAATTTATATTATCTTAGACCAGTTCTGTGATTTCATTAGCATAGGATACTCCCTGTGTGGAAACTCCACTTTGGTTACAAGTTGGCTGCTACTTTACAACTTAAACTACTCACTAGGAATCCAATACTTTTTAAAATTTTAAATTTTAATTTAAATTAAATTTTAATTTAAAATTTTAAAAATATTTCTAATATACTAAGTCTGAATGAATATAAGTAGGAGTCACGCATATGTGTCTTTATACTTGCACACACACACACACACACACACACACACAAACAAACCCCAATATGTTCAACTTTCAAAGTTATTACTTGCTTGAGGGAAATTACATTCTATTAAAATTTTCTAAGTCTATGCCAGTTTCTTGGTACTCTTAAAATATTACATATCTTTAGGAGAGATCCCTTTTCCTTCCAAAATGTTCATGTCTTTGTAGATATCTCCTTCCCTGAAGAGTAGCTGGAAAATTCTTCATTTTGGCAAAATTCAAAACCTCATAGTGTGTAAAAATTCATTTTGTTCCTAACCTTTCCTATCTCCTTGGATCTGTATTATATCTCCTTTCCTTTAAAGTTTTTTTTTTTCAAACAAAGATCTGACTTCCTTCTCTCTCATCCCATTTGCCCTGACACACAATGAGAAAGCAAGAAAACAAAATCCCCCGTTACACATATTTAACAAGCAAGACATGTGCTTCATTGGTCATGTCAAAAAAAAAATAATATCTCAGTATGTTCTCTGAGTCTATCACCTCACTTTCAGGAGATAGATAGTCTTGTTTGTTCTTGAATCCTTTGGAATCATGGTTGGTTGTTGTACTGATTAGATTTCCTGAGCTTTTCATAGTTGTTTGTCTTTATTATATTTTACTATTTATGCCATTATTGTGTAATTTGTTATCCTCATTCTTCTCACTTGACTATGCATCAGTTCAGTCCTCCAAGGTTTCTCTAAAACCATTCCCATCATCATTTCTTATGGCACAATAGTATTCCAATCACCTTTATATACCAAAACTTGTTCAGCCATTCACCAATTGATGAACACTCACTCACTTTCTAATTCTTTGCTATTGCAAACAAAGCTTCTGTAAATATCTCTGGAATATGGTTCCTTTTCCTCTTTGTTTGATCTTTAAAATGCAGATGTAATAGTAACATCACTGGGTCAAAGGGTATATACAGTTTAATAACTTTTGGGGGGTGTAGTTGCAAATTGTCTTCCTGAATGGCTGGACTAATTCACAGCTCCACAAACGATACATTAAAGTACCTGTCTTACCATAGCCCCTTTATAGCATTTAACATTTTTCATTTTGTCAATTTTGCCAATGTAATGGGTATAAGGTTGTTTTAAGAGTTGTTTTAATTTGCATTTCTCTAATTATTAGTGAACTTTTTTCTTCATATGGCTATTGATAGGTGGGATTTCTTCCCCTGAAAACTATCTGTTCATGTTTGTCCATTCATCACCTGGGAAATGTTTTTTAATTCCAATATATTTGTCTTAGTTTCCTATATATCTTATAAATGAGACCTATATAAATGGAATTTGCTACACATAATTTTTCTTCTGCTTCTCTCATAATTTTAGCTACATTATGTTTTTTATGTGTAAAATGTATTAATTTTACATAATCAGAATTGTCCACTTTGTCTCCTCTGAGTCTTTGTCTCTTTTTGATCAAGTATTCTTCTCCTATCTATTGATCTGACAGGTCATTTATTCTGTACTCCTTTAATTTGTTAATAAAGTCACTTTTTAAGTCTAAATTATGTACCCATTTGAAACTTTTCTTGTTTTATGGTTGTGACATGTTCATCTATATTTAGTTTCTATCAGACTATTTTTTAATTTTCTCAGCAATTTTTGTTGAATAATGAAATCTTGTCTTATTAACTGGGATCTTTGGGTCATCAAACACCACACTACTGTGCTTGTTTGTTTCTGTATATTGTGTACCTAGTCTGTTCCACTGTACAACCTCTCCATTTTTTACCCAGAACCAGCTTGTGTTACTGATTATAGCTTGTAGTATGGTTTGAAATCTCGTCCTGCTAGCACCCTTCCTTTCCATTTCTCATTAATGAGGGAATTCCCTTGATATTCTTGATCTTTTCTTCCTCAAGATGATTTTTTTTGTAGCTTTATAAAGTAATCTTTTGGTAGCTTGATGCTATGGCATTGAATAAGTAAATCAGGTTATGTAGTATTGCTATTTTTATTATATTGGCTCAGTCTACTCATGAACAATGAATATTTCTCCAATTATTTAAATCTTCACTTGTGTAAAGAATATTTTGTAATTGTATTCTCATAGTTCTCATGTGTCTTGGTTGATACAGTCTCAAGTATTTTATACTGTCTGTGGTTATTTTATGGAATGGAATTTATCGTTCTAGACTTTTTAGTTGGATCTTGTTGGTAACATGCAAAATGCTGATGATTTGTGTGGGTTTATTTTATATTCTACTTCACTAAAGTTATTCATTGTTTTCAGTTTTTTTATTTGATTCTGTGGGATTTTCTAAGTAAATCACCATGTCATCTACAAGAAGTGTAAATTTTGGTTTTTCCTTGCCTATGAGTATTCTCTCAATTTCATTTTTATTTGTGGCTATAGGACACTAGATCTATTGTCATTGTGTCAGTCACTCAAAGATCAAGAGGTAAATGACTATGAGATTAAACTTGATGGTGTGGAGTCCATCTCCTCTAAGTTAGTACTATTTAAGTAGAATATCTTTAGTCCCTTTTCTCATATATTCTCATACAGCTTTAAAAGAAGCAGCAATCCTAGTTTTTCATAGCATTTTTTTGATTCCATAATCATTACTTCGGGTTTTTTAAACATTATCATTCCATAGACATACTGGATTTTGTTGTTGTTGCCATAATTTGATTTGTAACTTTAATCAGGCTAAGTGATTCATGGGAGGTGTGGCCTCTTAAAAATCAAAGGGGGGATTATAAAATTGAAAATTAGTTCTACTTCTATTTTTTAGACATAGTCAAGTTGGAATAGGTTTAGTACTGTCCCATATGGAATGAGTTACCCTTGTAACTTAACCCTTCACCTAAATTATGGAGAAACTTGCCTAAAGGTCAAGCTTTTGTCTTGTAATTACCTCCACCCTTTACTCAGGTAGCCTCCAGTTGCTGGAGTCTTGGTTCTATTATTTTAATTTGTATCTCCACCCTGCTATTGTCCACCTTTGAAACCTCACCCACCACCTATTTAACTTAAATGCATGTTCCTTTGTAACCTCACCCACCACCCACTTAACTAAAATTCAAGTTGATTCAATGGAAGCTGTAGACTACACCCATGTCTGCAGACTAATCCTATCACCTAAGGAGTACTTCTATCTCCCAGTGAGGAAGTGATGGGAAGGATCTGAGTTGACTCTTAACCTAACTTATCATTAAAATGTCTACCAATTGGAATTGTCTTACCTTTGTAAGGGGAAGTTCAATGATGTATTGTCAGACCAATCAGAAAGAAGAAACACCTAGATTTAAAAGACCCTGTCAGCTACCACTTAGGGTCTTTGGTCATCAAGAGAAGCCATTGACCCAATTTATTGGATACTGCTACCCTAACTAATAAATTGATCATGCTTGGACCATTGTCTCTCAATTTACCTTAATATTCAAATGTAACAAACTGTATGCACTGCTAAATAAATTATTTTTCTGGATTAAAAAAAAAGAACAAGGACATGCTTTTCACAATATCAAGCCTGGTTGTTTCTCAAGGTCATTCCCTCAAGTATTCCCCAATTACAGATATCCACTGGTTGCAGTTCACAGATCTCACTCTCATTGAGCTGCTGGCATGATGAATCATTTGCACAATGACATTTCTGACAGTCATACCTGAAATCAAACTCAGAATAATATCAACTACAATCCCATTTGAGGTTTTGCTGCAAATAGCAAAATTTCATTTTAGTCATAGTTTAGAGCAAGGTTACTCTTATTCTTCATAAGCACATGCAATTCTTACTAGTTTAAATCCATCCTAGAGTAGAAATTAAATTAGTAAAATAGTAAAAATTAAAGATTAAGAGTAGCCATATTCTGGAGTTTCACAAGACATGGGGAAAGCCCTGCAGTAGCAGAGTCATACTGGGCAGAGTTGTAAGTCACTGGATGGGTGGAGGGACTAAAGGGCTGGGTCAAAATGCTGGAATAAACCCTTCCTCCTTTGCTAATAAAGTAAAAATCATACTATAGTGACCTTCTAAGTTGTCTTTGGCTTTTGTGGTTTGAGAAGTCTGGAATTTCCTCAACTGCCAATGATTCAGTCCCTTGCGGCCTGCTCTGGGTTTGTTGAGGCCCAATCTGTGTTGATGCCCATGCTGGACTGTGCTCCTTTCCCAGCCTAGATCAACAGACTTTTCCTGTTGACCATCAGGGTTGTCTTATTCTGGAAATTTGTTGCATTCTATCTTTTTGTGGGTTCTGCTGCTCTAGAATTTGTTTAGAGTCATTTTTTTTACAGGTATTTGGAGGGGTCTAGGGGAGACCTTAAGTTTGTCCCTGGTTTTTATTCTACCATATTGGCTCTGCCCTAGATTCTGTTTCTTAATTCATTCTGCTATCCTCTTCCATTTCATTGGTGAGTTTATCCCCTTTATATTTGGTTATGAAGGTTAATTATATATCTCTCTCCATCCTTTCCTCTTATTTCTTTTTATCCTCTTTTTTTCCCTGATGCCTCTTTATATGGAAGTGGTTGGTAAGAGAGAAGTAATGAGCCTTTAGCACCAGTTCTTTAGATTTAGTGTAATTTACTTTTGTTCCCCTTCTTTTCTTCTCTTTCCCTCCCTCAGATCCAATAACATGTTCTTATCCTTTCTTTTCTTTTAATCTCCTCCTTGAAATATGCCCTCCTTAGTTAGAATTTGTTCTGTTTAACTAATTCTGCTTTTAATTCATCCTTCCTCTCATTCCCCATTTTCCATCCTCCATTTTCCCATTTCCTTATTAAGTGAAATGTATTTCTGTACCCAACTGTTTATACATGTGTGCATTGTTCCTTCTTTTGACTAGGTTGAATGATAATGATGATCAAGTGTCAACCACTCTTCCTATCCCTTCTTCCTTATTTGTATGGCCTTCTACTTGTACATCTCATTTATGTAAGATTAATTTTCCCATCCTTCTTACTTTTTCCCATTCAGTGTGTTCTTCTTTCTCTCCCCTTCTCTTTTAGGATAATTGTAAAAAATTACAGAAACATTGTCTTCTCTCTTATTCATCTCTCTCTGTGACCCTGATGACTATAGAGTATGTAGGGGACACATGTATCATTTCCCCATATTTGAATGTAAGCAGTTTATCTTTGCTTGTTCCTTTGCCATTGTTTATTTATATTTGTGCTTTTGTGTCCCTCTTAATTCCTGCTTGAACTTCAAAA
The DNA here is from genome assembly GCF_028583685.1 of Petaurus breviceps papuanus. Classification (NCBI taxonomy): domain Eukaryota; kingdom Metazoa; phylum Chordata; class Mammalia; order Diprotodontia; family Petauridae; genus Petaurus; species Petaurus breviceps. The sequence goes on from NW_027186502.1 coordinate 1,029,436, forward strand.
TTTTACGTAGCTTTGGTTTTTTCATTAGAAATGCTTGGAAGTCTTTTGTTTTATTAAATATTCATTTTTTCCTTCTGTAGGATTATACTTAATTTTGCTGGGAAGTTATTTTTGGTTGTAAGTCTATTTTTTTTTTTTGTCTTCTTGAATACAGAAATCTAAGTTCTTTTTAGTGGTGGCTGCTAATCTTGTGTGATCCTGACTGTGGTTCTTAATTATTTGAAATCTTTCTTTCTAGCAGCTTGAAGTATTCTTTTCTTTGCCTATGAACTCTAGATTTTGGGCATAATATTCCTGGAAGATTTTCACCTTGGGCTTGTCTAAGGAGGTGTCAATGGATTCTTTCTACTTCTACTTTACCCTTTCATTCTAAAAGATCTGGACTGTTTTCTTTCATGATTCCTTGAAATAAGATATGTACTCTCTTTTCCTGGTCATGGTTTTCAGGTATGCTAGTGATTCTTAAATTCTCTTCTCATATGTTTTCCTCACCAGTTGCTTTTTCTATGAGATATCTTACATTTACTTCCAATTTTTCAGGTATTTAAATTTTTTATTATTTCTTGCCATGTCACGGAATTATTGCTTTCTATTTCATTAATTCTAATTTTTGGGGAGTTTATTACTTAGAAGACTTTATGCTTCTTGTTCCAAGATGTTAATTTTCTCTCCAACTTTTTCTTCCATAGCTCTCACTTGCTTTCCCAGGTTTTTCCACAAGCACTTTCATTTGATTCTAAAGTGATTTTTAGCTCTTAAATAAAAAGTTCTTGCTTTATTTCTGCCAGGAATTCTTATTTTACTTGTGTCCAAGTTGTGTTTTTCTTTGAAGTTTTGCTTGTATATATTTTGGCATCATTGTATTCTTTTACATTCATATCATTATCATCACTGTCAACATAATAGTTCTTTTTGGTGAGGTTTTTGTTTGCTTACTATTCCAGTGTCCTAACTTTGACTTTATGTTAGGTTCTATGTACTTTTGGGGAGAATGTCTGGAATAGATTTCATCTTCTCAGGTCCTCTGCTGCTTTCTTGAAGTATTGTCTTATTTTAGGATCTCAGCAGCAGCCCAAGCTGGGGACCTATAAACTTCCAGTGCTCTCTAAATAGTCTGATCCAAGGAAAAGTCTGATACCTACCTTCCTGGTATGAATTCTTTGAATTATTGACCTGAGTATGCATCTGTATAACATTCCTCTTGGCTTGTCCCTAGTAGTAAGTTCCAGAAGATCATTACACTTAGATGTTATCAGCCAACTCAGAAAAAAAAATTGCATTAATGCCTTGTCTCTTCCACTGCATACTTCAGATTAGGCTACATGTTGGAACCGAGACCTCAATATGCTCCTAGGGTCAGAGCCACAGAGCTATTATTTGCTCCTGAACTTGTTCCTTGTACATCTAGGCTCCATGACTATTCTACTTTAATACCACCTCTAGAGACAAATCACCTTTTCAGCTCTTGCTGGTCTCAGATACAGTGATAAATAGAACTGCCAATTGGCACTTATTCCCACATCTGCCACAAAATCATGCCCTACATCTCCCCGTATTTGTCCAGTACTTCTTTCTCTGGAGCATTCAGTATTCTTTCATTTCCTATGATTGAAATGCTTCATGTGGTATGATTCTGCCCATAACATATCTGTAATGTTCCCAGATATTTCCATGCTGATCTAGGCTGAAGTATATGACTTATTGTGATTATTTTTTTTCTTGTATTTCCCAATATGAACTTAGTTTAGTGTATTTTCTACATCTTTGTTGAAGAGTTGTATTGGGAAGAACTATACTTCTTCCTTCTACTCCTCCATTTTGACTTGGCCTCTTCCTTAATTGGTTTCTTGCCCTTACCTTTAATCATCAGTATGAACTGATTCTGAGCTTAAGTAGTCCTGATACCATTTTTATAATATCATATTTTTTTTCATTCATTTCCTATGACCTATCTTTGCTTTCATCTTCTGTACATTTTTTGATATTAAAAGGTTTTTTGTTTTTTTTTTTTTGATAAGTGTCCTATGCATCCACTTCAGTTACTTTGGACAACATCCCTTTTTCTTCATCAGAATTTTTTTTTCTTAGAAATCCTTTGGAATTTTTCTTATAAAGAATTGTCTTCTTACTGAACTCCTGCTTTAAAAACTATTCATAAGTTGACAATTTGCGGTCCATAGATTGAACTGTTTATTCAATCTTCACTACGTTAATTTACAAAATTTAGTTGATGTCAGATATAATATGAACTAACAAAGTGACATGGTTGCTTAAAAAAAGCTAATGCGATCTGAATATACATTAATTGAAGCAAAATATCCAGAATAAAGATAATGATAGTCTTGTTGTACTCTTTCCTGATCACATTATATTCTAAGTATTGTGCTCAGTTCTAGGTAATATATTTTAAAGTTACTTAAAAATTAGAATATTTCTGGAAGAGAGAGAATGGAGTATTGAGGGGTCTGGATATTATATTTGGTGAACAGTTGAAATTGTTGTTAATGTTTGTTAGTTTGAAGAAAATTTGGGAGAAGGGGAAAATGATAGATTTCTTTATACACACAAAAGTGCTGTCATGTGAAAGAGAGGACATGTTCAGCATTTAGAGGACAGAATCAAGACCAATGTGTAGAAGTTTCAGGTCTGGGCAGATTTCATTTCATTATGAAGAAGTCTCTAACAATTAGCACTTTTCAACAATAGGCTACCTTAGAATATTGAATGTGGCATATTGTGTAGCAGATGCATTTGATATCTGGAAGACACGAGTTCAAATGCTGCTGGAAAACAATAATTATGTGACCACAAATAAGTCATTTAATATCTCCAAACCACTGTTGCCTCATCTGTAAAATGAGATTAACAAAAGTACTTCCCTCCTGGGGTTATTGTGAGGATCAAATGAAATATCATATATAAAGTTATTAGCAAAATTTAAAGCTCTATATGAATGTTCTAGCAATGATGATGATGATGGGGTAATAAAATGCCCAAATATTGGTGCTGTTGAAGCAGGATGATCACCCATCATGTATGTTGTCAAGGGTATTTCTTCATCGGGGAGTCTGTTACTAAGGTCCCTGTTGTTCTTCTCTAAAATGTTATTCTAAATTATTTGTAGATTTACCTTGAATAAAGCTAATGTTTCCCCAAGTAGCAGAAAGTGCCTTAGATGTGCTAAACTCAATCTTACAAGGAAGACAGAAATAATGTATTACCTTGTTCAAACCCTCAATTTTTATGAAGGTAATCTTCCTGAAAATGGTGCAAAAATTTAAAAAAAATTAATGTTGTACATTGAACCTATGGGAAACAGGTTAGGTTCCCTTGACTACCAAAACCTGTAATCTTTTGCTAGAGATTGCTGAAATAAAATTTTTGCATATGATTATAACAAAATATTAAGTATTCATTAATTATACTATTAAGCATTTTCTCTAAAACAATATCCATGAAACAACCCATAAAATGTAGTACATGAAATAAAATTGGTAACATGCAAAACATTTTTATTGATAGTAATTCCCTAGAATTCTGTGATCTTTTGAACTAATATCTTAATAATAAACACCCATTGATTTCAGACAATATTCACTTTTTATAACACATGAAATCTGTAGTACCATAAATACTGTACATCAGATACAATTTTTAAACTAAAACATATTTAATCTGAATATTTTACTGTCTCAGATGATGGTGTGAGCACATTATACTGCATACTATACAACTGTAAACCTTTCTTTTGTGGCCACCTTCTGAAAACCAAGGTAGAGGCTGTTTGAACTTTAGTTGCCATCAGTATGAGACTGGTGAAATCTTGGCATCACCTCTGAAATTCTGTCCTTCACAGCTAATGGAGATTATGAAGAAATACTTTTCTCCTTTTTATGGGTTCTGATTAACACCAGACTCACTACTGACAGAAGCTGCAGACATTCAGACATGAAATTTATCTTTATTATTTTTATTACCTTTATATTTTCTCATTAACCCACAAGTGACTTGCCCAAGGTCACACAGCTAGTAAGTGTTAAGTGTCTGAGTTTGGATTTGATCTCAGTTCCTCCTGACTCCAGGGCTGGTACTCTATTCACTCTTCCACCTAGCCACTCCTCAAAACTTGAGTTTTAATAGCAAACAATGAATGCACTGGAAGCTCAAAGGGCAGAGTGAACAAGACCAGTGATGAACCTAGTAGGACCCTAGCAACCTCACAAATTTGAGGTTATACCTCTCATACAAAAGTGAAAAGGATGTTACTAATAAAATCATGCTTACGCTTGAAGTCTCAAAAGTTAAATGCAGAAATGTTGAAGATTGACTGTACTTTTTTATGTTCCATCGAGTTAAGAAGAAAGAACCTTTTCCCCCTCTTTACCTACCACCTGTCTACAGAACACATAGTTAAAGGAACATTAATAACATGAAGTATGACCCCATTTACAGATGAGTAATAATCTCTATAGAGAGTTCAAGGAAATTGCCTAAGATCATTCAACTACAAGTGGCAATGTCAGGATTAAGAACCACAGAAAATCTGACTTTACCTCCAGTGCTTTTTGTGCTCCACTGACTACCTAGCTCACAGTCATAGGTCTGAAGAGAGTAAGACATTCCTTCACAAGATACCATCCTCAAGATTTATATTCTTAGCAGTATCACTGAAGTTCCACTCTGGATATGGGTTATATGCAATCAGTGTTTGTGGGAACTTTTCCCCCAGTCTCTTAGTTAACAAGATATTCCAGCAAAGGTATGTCCCAATGTATCCTCACTCCTGATAGCATCTGCTTCCTTCCAACCTTTCTAAGATGTTAATATTCCATTGTGAAAAACCCTGATGTCATTGCAGCAAATTTGGCATCCCATCACAACTGCAGGGCAGGAACACAGTATCCTATGCACTGGAAACCACAGAAAGGGTCTGGATTAGCAGATGGTTACCACTAGAGATGGGATTTGGCTAAGTCACAAGGCTGGTCCAAGGGACTTAGAACAAAAAGCACACATGGCAAGACATATATGGGAACACAGGTTTCTTCTGAGACAGATTCAGCCCTGCTTGATTCGAAACCCTTCAAGGACATCCTTTGTTTTGCTTTCACTTAACTTGACATTAAGGTTCCAAAAATCTGACTTTTCTCTTGTTCCCCAATGAGGAGGAGTCCAAAGCATCTACAATGACTTTGTATATCAGTACAGTTAGTTATATAGGTTTTCAGAGCTCTAAGTGGAAGAGGGTGCAGGGATGACCCTGTGCTGAATTTTTGGATTCTTGATGCTGGAAGGGAGAATTGAATCAAATAGAGGATGACTGTACTGGCATTTTTGCTAGAATGTTTAAAGAAACTAGATAAAGAGAAGAAGGGGGCAGGTGTGTCTTGGATTAAACCATGTGGATCAAAACATAGTGATAGAAATGTGTGTGATGAAATTTTGATCCTAGAGAATGTAATGAACCTATTTCCTCTTCTTAGTAATTTTGGGGGCAGTGTTATATATTTTGTGAAACACAAGTGCTTTATGATTCAGTTTTGCGTAGCTGTTTTCCTTTGTTACAAGGGAAGGTTTTATGGTGACAGTGGTGATGAGGGTAGTAGTTGTATATCATAATACACATATGATATAAAAAATATATCAAAAAAACAGTTAAAAACAGTAAGAGGAAAGTGTAAAGTGAGAATGAGAGGAGTAAAAAGTGAATGGTGACTGGTGAATGCTGGGACAGTGCAGGAATCATGGCAGTCTAGGTGCTTGACTTATGCTTCTCCAGAACACACACACATACACACACACAAACACACAGGGCTTGTAGCAGAATTGGATAAATCATAGAATAATGTCAGATTCAGCCAAAAGCTTCTACTAAATTGTACAGTAAAGTTTATGCTTGTTCATTCCTCTTTCATCTAGAAAGGGTACCCAACTCCATTTTCTAACAAAAAGAGGAAAGTCTGACATATACTTCCGTACGGTGTCTAATTTTCATTGTATTACTAACATTTCCTCATTTAGGGCCTCAAAGATCAGATGTAGCTACCTACCCTACTGTTGGCAGAGATTTTATTAATTTATCCATAGTGACACATCATTGTTCTTTCTCTGTCTCAGTGTCTTTATGTGGGTTTTTCCTGTGATGTCATCTAGTCCTTGATTTCCCTAGGTACTGACAAGTTTTTAACTATCTATTTGCAGTGAGGGACTTAGTATGTCCAAATAATCCAACGATTTACTCATCTCCACTGAGATGACGTTTATGATCTCCTAGCCACTTTGGTTCCTTGAGATTCAGCCTGTAATTAGAATAGACAGGAATATAAGAATTCTGCCTGTACCTTTTAGACATATGAGGAAACTAAGGCACAGGTGGATTGTTCCTTTTTACAGTGGCAGATTAGAGGAAACAGCCTTGAAACTTCAGTTCTTAAGCCCAGCCAATGAAAGTCATTCCTCACCAACTGGGGCCAATAGAAGGTGGGGAGTGGGGCAGTCACCCTGGGTGAATGCCATATGTTTGGAATAGAAAGTTGAGATTGTCTGGTTCTTGAAAGAGCACCAGTCTAAGACTCTGCAACATATTGTCTAATAGAACCAACAGGACCCCTAGACAGATGCCTTAGGCCAGTAACTAAATGAAATGGGAGCTAAAGGATAAGGATCACACATATAGCTAGGGATGCAAACTTGCAGGAATCCACAGAGCTGGCCAAGTCTCCAAAAGTTCTAGCTACCTCCTGCTGCAAGAGATCCATTGTTGGTTGTAACTGTGGATTAGCTATTCTTATATCACTGAAACTTATCTGACCTTTTTTGCTCTGATTAATTCACTTTATTTAGTTATATTTGTTAGTATCCTGGAATCCAAAGTTTTGATTTTACATTTTCTATAATGGAGAACAAAGAGAGGTAAAAGCTTTGCCACCTTTCCACTCATTGACTTAGTTTCCCCATTCATGATACGGGCTAGCCAATGGAAGCCCTCTAGAATGATTTACTTCAATTAAGGCTAAAGTCAGGTACCAAGCTGCAGAGGAAAACCCCTTTATTCAAGTTGAACCACTTTAAAGCAGACTGTGTTCTTTGCTGTCTTTCTCTTCATGTGAACTCTAACTTAAACATGTCACAGCTAAAGACACACTACCTAAGGCTGATATTAGCCAGGAAAGCCTGGCCAATGTCAACATCTAGCAAAAAAATCAGTTTATTGTTGCTTTATTGCCATGGATATAATTGTTTTTAAATAAGACATGAACAATTATTTGCCAGAAGGGAAGGAGGAATTTAGTAGGTAAAATAGGCTTACTTCCTGAGCTGAGCCTCATAGAAAAGAATACCAGAATATTTCTGTGGCCCAGTTTCAGAGCAGGAGACTTTTTATGCCCTTCTCCCATCCTTAACCTGACCCTTCTTGTCACTATTGTTCCTGATCTAGTAGAAATCAGTCTGTTTGTCATCATGCTAGTTATGGTCATGGGAGGCAGGTCCCAGAGATAAGGTGAGAAACCAGAACCTAGATGGTGACCCAAAAAAGCCTGGGAGAGGATGGGACTAGAACCTTGGAGTTCCTTTAAACAAAAGACAGAAGTAGGGAGCACAAGTGTTTTGGAGGAAATGCTTTATAAATCAGGCAAGAGGTCAGGATGACAAATGTGAGATAATGCAAACAAGAATACTTTGAATCCCAGATATTTTATAATATGTAACTCAGGTTTATGGTTTATAAAATGTAATCCTTGGTACACATGGTAGGTGTTTGGGATGTTTTCCCCCATCAAAGAGTTCTATTAAGAGAGGCAGTAAAGTGGAAAGTATAACACAAAGAATCAAAGAATTTGACAATTGGAAGAATGCTGAATATAATGTAGGAATATCTTATTAATATAGGCAACTCTCAGGTGAAGAAACTCTCTTTTACAATGTAGCTTGGCAATTTTCTAAAACTTAGTCTTAGAGAGTTGTCTGGAGGATTAAGAAGTTAGGTGATTTTTCCAAGGTCATACAGTCAGTATGGGTCAAATGCACGGTGTAAACACAGGTTCTCCTGGCTTTGAAGCCATTTCTCTAGCCGCTATGAAATTCCACTTTTCATTAGAATCGGAAATAAGTTCAAATCTCAGATCCAAAACATAATAGCTGTGTGATGTGGGGCAAATGAACTCAACTCTCTGAATGTTAGTTACCTCTTCTTGAAAAAAGAAATGATAGTAATATTAAAGAGGCAGAATAATATAGTGGTTAGAGTGTTAGACTCAGAGTGAGGAAAATGTGGATCTGAATCCTGCTTCCATCGCTAGCTTGTTATTTGACAATGGACAAATAGAACCTAGTCTCTGAGCCTTAGATTCCATAATATTAAAATAATTGTACATGTACTACTTACCTTGCACTTCTGAGGGTTATTTTTTGGTTTAAATGAGATAACATTTGCTACATTTGTAAAGCATTTTGCGTAATTTATTAGGACTAAGAAGTAGAAGGGGAAGCAGAGCCAAGATGGCAGAGTAGAGGCATCAACCCAGCCAAACTCTTCCAACATTACCCTCTAAACAACTTTAAAATAAAGCCTTAAGTTGAATTCTGGAGCAGCAGAGCCAAAAAAAAAGGTCAGGGTGAGAAAATTTTCCAGCTCAAAACAACTTAGGAGGTTGTTTTGAAGGAGAGGTCTGTGACACTGGAGTCGGGGACTGGCCAGAGTGCATATGACAGCAACATTGATGGAAGGCTTTGAAGGCCACTGCAATAATGGCAATAATTTGGGAGCTCTTAGCCCAGAAAAAAGTAAAGGGGTTGGAAAACTGATCAGAAGGAGATTACAGGGGAGTCTTTGCTGGCACTGGGTACAGAATGTGGTATTGTTTGGTGACTGTACTGCCCATACTCAGTTATGAGTTGCAGTTCCAGGGCAGAGAGGAGCACTAGAAGTTGATGCTACTTGAGAGCAAGGACCCCAGTTGCAGTTCAGAGCCAAAAGGAGTTCTAGCACTTGTAACTGCAGGGGATCAGGAGTCTTTCCTGGATAAAACTGAGAATGCAAACCAGGAGAACAGTGACCACACCTCTCCCTGGATCATACCTGAAAATAACAGCAGAAAAAATCATGAAGTTTGGAATAGTGTCTCTGTACCCTTACTTGAGCAGAGAGCTACTTCAGCAAAAATTTCAGTCAAGAAATAGGTTGGAAAAATGAGCAAATAACAAAAAATATCTTGACCACAAAAAACTACTACAATGGCTCGGAAGACCAAGACACAAACTCAGAAGACAACAATGTGAAAATAGTTACAACCAAAGCCTCAAAAAAAAAAAATTATACACAAATCCCACAAGAATAGCTGGATGTGTTAAAAGAAAGATATTAGAGATAAAGGAAAAATTAGGGGAAAAAAAAGAAATGAGAGTGATACAAAAAGTTATGGAAAGAGAGTTAATAGCTTTGTAAAAGAGGCACAAAAATACTGAAGAAAATTACATCTTTAAAAACATAATTGGCCAAATGATAAAAGAAGCACAAAAATTCACTGAAGAAAAGAATACCTTAAAGAACCAAATGGGTCAAAGGGAAAAGGAAGTAAAAACATTCATGAAGAAAAAAAGAGTCAAAATATCAACATTGGCCAAATCAAAAAAGAGGTATAAAAACTAAATGAAGAAAATACTTCCTTAAAAATTAGAATAGGACAAGTGGAAGCTAATGACCCCATGAAACCACAAGAAACAATAAAATAATTCCAAGAATTAAAAGGTAGAAGAACATATGAAATATCTCAGTGGAAAAAGAGCTCAGCTGGAAGTAGATCAAGGAGAGATAATTTAAGTATTACTGGACTACCTGAAAGCTATGATTAAAAAAAAGAACCTAAAAATAAATCATATTTCAAGAAATTATAAAGGAAAATTTTCCTGATATTGTAGATCTAGAGGGTAAAATAAAACTTGAAAGAACATACTGACTACCTCCTGCAGGAAATCTCAAAATGAAAACTCCCAAGAATATTATTGCCAAATTTCAGAGCTCTGAGGTCAAGGACGAAATATTGAAAGCAGCTAGAAATATACCATTCAAATATCATGGAGGGAGCCACAGCCAGTATTAAACAAGATTTAGCAGCTTCTACATTAAGGAATGGAAGTCTTGGAATATGATATTCTAGAAAGCAAAAGAGCTAGGATTACAGTACAATCCTCCAGCAGGAAAGTGTATATTTAATGAAATAGATGATTTTTAAGCATTTCTGACTTTAAAAAAAGATTAGATCTGAATAGAAAATTTGACATTCAAACACAAGATTAAAGAGAAGCATAAAAATGAAAGAGAAATCCTAAGATGGTCAACTGTTTTCTTTCCTATACAGAAACTCCTAAGAACTTTATCATTATTAGGGCAGTGAGAATGAGTCTACATGGACACAGGGCACAAATAAGTCAGCTATGTTGGGATGATCTCAAAAAAAAATGAAGGGATGAGAAAGAGGGATGGACTGAGAGAAGGGGAAAGGGAAAGGAAAAATGGGGAAAATTGTCACATTGAAGATGAAGAGCTTTATCACTAGAAGGGAAAATAAGGGATTGGTAGCTAGAAATGCTTGAAACTACTTTCCCATCAGAATAGGCTGAAAGAGGGAAGAGTGTATATAAACAGTTGAATACAGAAATCTGTCTTACCCAACAGGGAAATAGGATGAGAAGGGGATAATAAAAGAAGGAGGGGTGATAAAAAGGTGAACTGATTAAGAGATGCAGTGGTCAAAAGCAAAACAGACTTTTGAGGAGGGATAGGATAAAAAAAAGGAAGAGAGAAGGATAAACAAGAAAATAGGATGGAGGGAAATACACAGTAATCATAGTTGTTAACGTGTATAGGGTGAACTCACCAATAAAATGGAAGCAAATAGCAAAATGGATTAGAAATCCTAATCCAACAATATGTTGTTTAGCTCCAGGAGACACACTTGAAACAGAAAGAGACATACACCCCACTAAAATTAGGGACTGGAATAGAATCTATTATGCTTCAGCTAAAGTTAAAAAAAAAATAAGCAGGAGTAGAAATCATGTTCTTAGACAAGGCAAACACAAACAATATGCCTAATTAAAAAAGATAATCAGTGAACCTACATTTTGCTAAAAGTTACCATAGACAGAAAATAATATAAAAACATTTTACAGCAAGTTTCTTTAATAAAGGCCTCATTTCTTAAGGAACTGAGTCAAACTTAAAAAAAAATGTGAACTATTCCTCATTTGACAAATGTTCAAAGGATATAAACAGGCAATTTTCAGAAGAAGAAATCAAAGCTATCTTATTCATAGAAAAATCCTCTAGGGGTGGCTAGGTGGCACAGTGAATAGAACACTGGCCTCAGGAGGACCTGAATTCAAATCCGGCCTCAGACACTTAACACAAAAAAACTGTGTGACCTTGGGAAAGTTACTTAACCCCAACTGCCCTACCTTCCCCTTCCAAAAAAGCAGAAAAACAAAAGAAGAAAAAAATTCCTCTAAATCACTACTGATTAGCAATATGCAAATTAAATCAACTCATAGGTACCACCTCATACCTATCAGAAATGACAAATGCTGGAGAGGATGTGGGAAAATAGGTATACTGGTGAACTGTTGGTAGAGTTGTAAAGTGTTTATGCCCAAGGGACTATAAAACTATGTATACAACATGACCCAGTGATATCTCTACTAGGTCTTTATCCTAATGATATTTTTTTCTGTCCATGAGTAATTATTTTATTTATTATGTTTTAAAACTGCCCTTTACTTCAAAAACCTCAGGACGAAAGTGCATACAATTATACTATTAAATACTGTCAGGAGTCCCAGAACATCAAAATCCGGTCCTAAAGAGCCAACGTATAAGGTGACAGGGTTTGTCCAAATTTTAAAAATTTTAATTTATTTTTTAATTTATTAAATAAAACAAGTATTTCCATAACATGTAATAAAAAAGGTGATTGCATATGAAACTACAAATCTATTATCTATAATTTGCTGTTCCTTTTGAATATATAATAAAATTTTCTTGTAAATTTCTGTTTTTTTTCCTTTTCCCTTCCCCCCAACCTTGAGATGGCTACCATTAGACACAAATATGTACACACACACACGCACACACACATAAAATGATTTTATGCATATTTCTATGTATCAGTTCTCTCTCTCTGTATATATATATCAGTTTCCCTCTTATGTCCTTTGTAGTTAATTTGGGTATTTATAATAGTTAAAATGATTTATTCACTCAAATTGTTCTACTGTTACTGTAGGCAACATTTTCTTGGTTCTGCCCATTTTACTCTTCATTATTTCATGCAAGTTCATGTTTTTCTGAGATCATCAAACACATAATTTTTTTAGCAGAATTTTTTTTATTTTTAAAAATTTATTTATTTATTTTTAATTCTCGACATTCATTCCCACAAGATTTTGAGTTACAATTTTTTCTTCCCATCTTTCCCTTACCCCCACCCCAAAATAGCAAGCCCACTGAATACCCCTTCCCCCAATACATTCTCCCCTCTATCTCCTCCCCCATCATCACCCTAACTTTCTAGCAGGGCAAGATGGACCTCAATACTCAGTGCCTGTACATCTTATTTCCCAGTAAGCACATAATTTCTTACTACAGAGTAGTATTCCATCATAATCATATACCACAATTTGTTCAGCCATTTCTCAATTGACAGGCATATGATTTCTAGTTCTTTGCCACCACAAAGAGAGCTGCTATAAATATTTTAGAACATATAAGTTCTTTTCCCTTTCCCCTCATCATCTTTGGAAACAGACCTAGTAGTGGTATTGCTGGGTCAAAGGGTATAAGGCAATTTTAATAAGTCTTTTTGCCCTCCAAAATGGTTGGATCAATTCACAATTTCACCAAAAATGAATTGGTGTCCACATCTCCACATTTTTTCACATCTCCTTTAACATTTACCACTTTTCCCTTCTATCATTTTAGCCAGTCTCTTAAGTGTAAAATGATATCTCAAGTCTGTTTTAATTTACATTTCTCAAATAATGATTTAGAGCATTTTTCATGTGACTATAAATTGTTATGATTTCTTTATTTTAAAATGTCTGTTCATATCATATCCTTTGACTATCAATTGGGGGAATTATTCATATTCTTAATAGATTTTTATAAAATTCTTTATATAGTTGAGATATAAGAATTTTTATCTGAGAAATTGACTATAAAAATGCTTTCCCAATATTCTACTTTCCTTCTGATATTGGCTACTTTTCTTTTATTTGTACAAAACCTTTTTAAATTTAATGTGATCAAAATTATCCATTTTATACCCTACTCTGTTCTCTATCTCTTATTTATTCACAAATTATTCACCTATTTAAGTAATATGTTCCATGTTCAAATTTTCTTGTAATTTCTCTCTTTATATCTAGGTCATATGTCTATTTGGACTATGTAAATATATATATATATATATATATGTATTCACATATATATACATATTTATACATATACATCTACATCTACATCTACATATTTGTGTCCAATGGGAGCCATCTCTAGGGTAGGGGAGCAGGAGGAAAGGGAAAAATAAAAGGGAAAAAAATTGCCTGGTAACTTTATCATATATTAAATTGAATTGAATGTAATTGATTTGCAGTTTTATGTTTAATTATCTTTTTTATTATTCTACTATGTTATGGAAATACTTGTTTTGTTATATAAATTAAAAAAAAAAAAGCATGTCTGAAGGGCCTGCTATTTGTCACTTCTCTTAATTAAAGAGCTAGAGGGAAATCCTCTAGCACATTGGAAAGATATTTTTTGGAGAATATATGGAAAGACCTGGCCAAAATCAGATAGGATAAGGGTCCATGAGGTGGAGGGTAGAGCAGAGAGTGGCATTACATTGAATCTATGATCATTACGTATAAATCATTACATATTGAATTTATACTGAAACCAATGAATTGGTTTTTAAATATTTAAATAACTTTAATTTTAAATGTAAATTAAATTTAAATGTAAATAAAATAAATAAATTTTAAATGTTTGATATTTGCTAAGCACAAGGCAAAGTTTTAGGTCAAAGAAATGTAAAGATTAAATATAGATAATTCCTGCTTTCAATGAGATTAAAAACTAATGGAATTAGCGACAGGTAGATGATAAATATATGAAAGAATTCTGAGACAAAACCCAAAGCAATAAGTGCAATGGCATATTCCACAAAAGATGTTATAGGAAAAAAAATACATACATGCATATACACACACACATATGTTTGTGGTCTCTTTGTGGTAGCAAAAAAAACCTGAAGGTTTTAGGGGTGCCCATCAACTAGGGAATGGCTGAACATGTTGTGATGTATGATTATGAAGGAATAGAACTGTACTATAAGAAATGATGAGCCCAGTGATACTAGAAAACTATGGAAAGACTTGCATGAAATAATGAAGAGCAAAGTGAGAGGAACCAGGAGAATATCGCATACCGTAGCAGCAATATTGTTTTTGATATTGTCTTTTTAAAATGAAATTTACTTGATAACTTTATCATATATTCAAAAGAAATAGCAAATTACACATAGTAGATTTGCAATTTCATGGGCAATCATCTTTTTTATTATACTATGTTATGGAAATACTTGTTTTATTCCATAAATTGAAAATAAAATTTAATAAAAGTACTAAAAAAAGATGTAATCTGAAAATGTGAGGAGGGATCGTCATATTGTAACAGAACTGTGTAATGATCAGTGGCTAGTCAATGTGTACAGAGTGTTCATATATTAGGTACTTTGAGGAGGGTACAAAAGAAGTAGAAGAATATGGTTCCCAATTTCTGGACACCTAGGATACAAGGTAGCCACTGATGAAGACACCGGAAATGCATACAAATACGTATATGAGTGATGAGATGCATATAGTGTCATTTTGACATTATGTAATGAGGGAGCTCAAGAAAATTTCTTTGAAGGAGCATTTTTGTCTTGTTTTGTTTTTATCATGGTATTAAAAGGTGGATAGGATGGATAAGAAGAAGGCATTTGCTCTTGGAAGGGATGTTTCATGATGTAGTGACTTCTTCAAACTTTTTCATGTTTCATTCAAGAATGCTCAACACCAAGACCACCTTCAGAGATCGAACCCAATTCTGCCAGAGCCTGTATTCCACTGGTAAGCCCTAGAAGGTATTTTGACAACCTTAGGCATGGCCCTGGTCTGTTAAATATTTGAGATATTTGATTGAATAGATACCGCTTGGTATCTGTTAAATAGTACCACTCATAGCCGTCTAAGAGCTGTGACTTTAAATGTCATAAACTGTATTCCCCAGGGCAAAGAACAGGTCTGGGTAACACACCTGCTGTGCCTATCCCTCTGGGGATTTCACTTTGGAAACTGCTGACTCAAGAGTTCCTCCCAGAGGTGGGAGGTTGTGTGCAGCACATGCCCCCACTCACACCTATAACACTGAATAATAGATGCTTAGACATAGCTCTCAGACTTCTGGATCAGGCTACTGAACACAGCAGTAGCAAGAAGACTCTGGGTGGGATGAATGGGTTCCATTCAATTAGTACTAGTGAAAGTAGATGACTGTATGCCTGAGCCTAGGAAGAGCAGGACTAACCTCACTATCCAGTAGCATATAAATGTAAGTTATTATCATTAACTGTTTCCCATTATTGACCTGATCTTCAGAGAAAGCCTCTTTATGTCTTCTCATTCTGATGCCTCACACTTTCATTATCCAAAGATTCATTTAAAAAAAATTTAACCTAGTGATTCTTAGAACATATCTTAGAATGAAAGAACCTGATATTGTCTGTAATAGCTAAAACAAAAACTCTGTAATTCCCTTTCTCAGAAGCCCATATCCAAGTTACAATTCCTTCTCTCCCTCCCTTCCTTGATGCTTTCTTTTCTTTCTTACTCTACCCACCAGTGTTCTTGAGTTAGCCTTTTTTATTTGTGTTTTTAGAAGGGAATAGTGTATAGCAGAAGGAGAGGATAATACTAATTTATTCACCATTCCCTAAATGATAAAGATACTGTCTAGCTAAGTATGGGAAGTGCCTTTTTGTCACAACCCCAAAGAAGATCCAGCATAGAGGGTAGCTGAGGCTTTTATACCAGCATATAGGCTTCATAGAGGAGATAGTTCTTTTTTTGGGGGGAGGGGTTAGGGGGGAAGGCAGGGAAATTGGGCTTAAGTGACTTACCCAAGGTTACACAGCCAGTAAGTGTTAGGTGTCTGAGGCTAGATTTGAACTCAGGTCCTCCTGACTCCAGGGCTGCTGCTCCAGTCACTTCACCACCTAGCCACCCCAAGGCAATTCTTTAAACAGGAAATAACACACAAGAAATAGCATTCACTATCCTCCCATTCTTCCTCATGTTCTCCTCCCCTCCCAGCTGAAATGCTGCTATTAAAAAAAATTAATTAATTAATTTTTAGTTTTCAACATTCGTTTCCACAAGATTTTGAGTTCCAAATTTTCTCCCCATCTCTTCTGTTCCTTCTCCCTAAGACAGTATGCATTCTGATTACCCTTTTCCCCAATCTGCCCTCCCTTCTATGTATGCTATCTACCTACCCCACTTCTCTTATCCCTTTCCCTTATATTTTTCTGTAAGGCAAGATAAATTTCTATATCCCATTGCCAGTATATCTTATTTCCCAGTTGCATGTAGAAACAATTTTTAACATTTGTTTTTAAAACTTTGAGTTCCAAATTTTCTTCCTTTCTCCTTCCCTACCTACCCTCATTGAGAAGGCAAGCAATTTGATAGAGGTTATACATGTGTAATCTTGCAAAATACTTCCATAATAGTCATATTGTTGTGAAAGACTAACTATATTTCCTTCCATCCTACCCTGCCCCACATTTATTCTATTCTCTCCTTTTACTCTGTCCCTCCTCAAAAGTGTTTGCTTCTGATCATCACCTCCACCAATCTGCTCTCTTCTGTCATTCCTCCCTCTCTTATCCCCTTCCCCGCCCCCCCCCCCCGCTACTTTCCTGCTGTAGGGTAAGATAGATTTCTAGTTGAGTGTGTATGTTATTTCCTCCTTAAGCCAAATCCAATGAGAGTAAGGTTCACTCATTCCTTCTCACTTTACCCCTCTTCCCCTCCACCATAAAAACTTTTTCTTCCTTCTTTTATGTGGGATAATTTACCCTATTCTACCTCTCCTTTTATTCCTTTCCCAGTACATTCCTATCTTACCCCTTAATTTTATTTTTAGATATCATCCCTTCATATTCAACTCACCATGTTCACTCTCTCTCTGTACAAATGTATGTACATATATATGCATGTATGCAGATATACACACAATACATACATATACATACACACATATATGTAGACATGTGTGTGTATTCCCTCCAACTACCCTAATATTGAGAAAGGTCTCATGAGTTACAAATATCAAATTTCCATGTAGGAATGTAAACTGTTCAACTTCAATAAGTCCCTTATGATTTCTCTTTCCTGTTTACCTTTTCATGTGTCTCTTGAGTCTTGTATTTGAAAGTGAAATTTTCTATTCAGCTCTGGTCCTTTCATTAAGAATGTTTGAAAGTACTGTATTTCATCAAATATTCATTTTTCCCTGGAAGGATTATTCTCAGTTTTGCTGGGAAGGTGATCCTTGGTTGTAATTCTAGCTCTTTTGATCTCTGTAATATCATATTCTAAGCCCTTGGATCTCTTAATTCAGAAATTGCTAAATCTTGTGTTATCCTGATCATGTTTTCACAATACTTGAATTGTTTCTTTCAAGCTGCTTGCAATATTTTCTCATTGACCTGGGGACTCTGGAATTTCCCTACAATATTCCTAGGAGTTTTCCTTTTGGGATCTCTTTCAGGAAGTGATTGGTGGATTCTTTCCATTTCTATTTCCCCCTCTGGTTCTAGAATATCAGGGAGGTTTCCCTTGATAATTTCTTGAAACATGATGTCTAGACTTTTTCTTTCTTTTCTTTTTTCCTCCCTTCCTCCCTCCCTCCTTCCCTCCCTCCCTTCCTCACTCCTTCCCTCCCTCCCTCCCTCTCTCTCTTCCTTCCTTCCTTCCTTCCTTCCTTCTTTCCTTTTTTTGGATCATGGTTTTCACATAGTCCAATAATTTTTAAATTATCTCTCCTGGATCTATTTTCCAGGTCAGTTGTTTTTCCATTGAGATATATTTCACATTGTCTGCTATTTTTTCATTCTTTTGGTTTTGTTTTGTAATGTCTTTCTTTCTCATAGAGTCATCAGTTTCCATTTGCTCTACTCTTAATTTTTAAGGAATTACTTTCTTCAGTGAACTTTTAAATCTTCTTTTCCATTTGGCCAATTTTGCTTTTTAGGGATTTCTTCTCCTCATTTGGATCTCTTTTACCATTTGGGTTAGTTTATTCTTTAAGATGTTATTTTCTTCAATATTTTCGGGGGTCTCTTTTAACAAACTGTTGACTTGTTTTTCATGATTTTCTTGCATCGCTCTCATTTTTCTTCCCAATTTTTCCTCTACTTTTTATTTTCAAAATCCTTTTTGAGCTCTTCCATGCCATGCAACCCATTCATATTTTTCTTGGAGGCTTTGTATGTAGCTTTGACTTTGTTTTCTTTTTCTAGTTGTATGTTTTGCTCTTCTTTGTCCCCAAAGTAAGATTCTATAATCTAACTTTTTCCCTCTGTTTGCTCATTTCCCTAGCCAATTATTTGACTTCAAACTATTTGTTAAGGTAGAACTCTGCTTTCAGTGTGGAGCGTGTTCTGTCCCAAGCTTCATGGTTTTTGTGCAGCTGTTTTCAGAGATACTTCTAAAGACTTGTATATTTTCAGTTCTTCCAAGGTGGTATGATCAAAGAAGAGGTGTTTACTCCTTTCCTGGCCTGTGCTCTGGTCTGTGAGTGACCACAAGCACTCTTTTCTGCCTTGGAAATGTGAGAAGGATTCCCTCTCCACCAATGCCATAAGTTCTGCCATGACAGCACTCCTCCCTGCCCCAGGACTGCCACCCAGGACTGCAACCTAAATCCAAGCATAGGCAAAGCAAGAGAATCCTGCCTCATTGCCAGCAAAGAGATCCCTGCAATCCCCCTCTGATCAGCCACTCAATTCTCCCATCATCTATGGGCTGAGAGCTCTGGAAGAAGCCACTGCTGCCACCACCTCAGGGCTGGAGCCATATGACAATCCTCTCACCCAGGTCCAAGAGATTTTTCCTACTGACCTTCAAAGTTTCCTTTGGTGTTTGTGGGTTAAGAAGTCTGGAAACCACCACAGCTGCCAGTGACTCATTCCTGTGTGGCCTGCCCCAGGTTTGCTGGGGCCTGGTCTGTACTATATATTCTGCAATGGACTGCACTCCTTTCTCAGAGTGGTCCAACATACATTTCCTGTCAACCTTCCAGGTTGTCTTGGACTGGAAATTTGTTTCATTCTGTCATTTTGCGGGTTCTGCTGCTCTAGAAATTGTTTGGAGTAATTTTTTAAAGGTATTTGGTGGGGTTTGGGGGAGATCTCAAGTCCCTGCTTTTACTCTGCCCATCTTGGCTCTACCCCTGCTGTTACTATTTTAATGAGTTATATATCTATTTATTTATTTTTCTTTTTGGAGGGGGGAGGGCAGGGCAGTTGGAGTTAAGTGACTTGCCCAAGGTCACGTGGCTGGTAAATGTTAAGTATCTGATTCTGGATTTGAACTCAGGTCCTCCTTACTCCAGGGCTGGTGCTCCTGTGCCACCTAGCCATGCCAAGTTATATATTTATTAAGCATTTGTTTTTTCATTTTTTTTTGGCCCATGTATATATTGTCTCTTGACTAAGGGATAGGATGTATGTTATTTCTTCTGCAGTTTTAATGATCAAGCTATCTATTTATTTATTCAAGTCATTCAAATAATGTTTAACTTTGTAGCACAAAGCACTAAACTGAACATCTCTTGCCAAGTTAACGTCATACCATTAAGACTGATTCTTTGAGATTATCCATTCAACAACTTCTAAATAGATCTTTTAGTGTGGCCATCAAACTAATTCTGAACCCATCTGGTTGTATTGTTAGGTAGCCATATCTTTACAGAAGAATAATATGAAATTGTTTCACTAAAATCCTAGGTAAACTATAACTACATAATTCCCTGATCTACCAGTTTAGTGACCTAGGTGGTACAGTAGCTAGAGTGCTGGGCTTAGAATCATGAAAACTCATTTTCATGAGTTCATATCTGGCCTCAGACATTTACTTGTGTGACCTTGGATATGTCACCTAACCCTGTGTGCCTCAGTTTCCTCATCTGTAAAATGATCTAGAGAAAGAAATGGCAAACTACTCCAGAATCTTTGCCAAAAAACAAACAAACCCAAATGAGGTCATGAAGAGTCAGACTCAACTGAAACGACTCACCAAAACCAGTTTAATAATGCTATCAGAAAAGCATATTAGGTTAGTATCGGATGACCTGTAATAGATGAAGCTAGGCTGACTCTTTGAAATCGCTGTTTCCTCATATAAATGTTCACCAACAATACCTTCATTGATTCAGTTTAGAATTTTCCCAACAAAGTCAAGTTTATTTATTGTCTTGCCTGGTTTGCAGAATCTTTTCACTTCTCAGAAAATTAGGACAAAGTGTCTAAGTGGAATGCTGGCTGAGCCTAGAGTCAGAAAGACCTGAGTTTAAGTCTGGCCTCAAACACTTCTTAGCTGTGTGACCATGGGAAATTCCCTTCACTTCTGCCTAAGATTCTTCTGATGTAAAAATGAGGATAAAAATAGCACCTATCTCATTGCTTTTCTGTGAGGATCAAATAAGATATTTGCAAAACTCTTAACATAGTGGCTTGTGCCATAGTATGCACTTAATAAATGCTGGTTCCCTCCTACTGCCTTCTCCAGACCTGCTTCTCCCATTTTGTTCTTCTTGATACCATTAGCAGTTATTCAGTGACTCATTAATCACACATTATAGTTCTTTCATTATGTCCAAGAGTATGGTTCACTTGGGCCAGGTGCCTTTAACTAAGAGCAGTTATGTGCTGTTATTCTCTCCTTACCTATTTAGATTATCAGTTTCTTTTTAACTATTTCTGTTCTGTTCTCTTTACTGCAAAGATCATTCTGCTTGGCCAGAGAAAACTAATAATAAGAATTGAATAGTTCTATCTACCATCTATTGAAAACTATCATTTTTCCATTCACTCCAAACCTTTGGTCCTTCTTTGGTCCTTCTCCTTTTTCCAATATAGCTTTAAACAATTTTTTTTATTCTTAGATTTTTTTTTTTACTAATCTTGCCCTATTTTGAGTTCTACTACTCCTGTCATCTTTTCTTTAGTATTGTGCCAAGTATTTGCATTTGTATTTTGATTTCTTCCCCTTTTTCTACCTTTTGTGCCTACCTTTTAAAAATCTGTGTCAGACAAATGCATAGTTGGTGGAGTTGTGAACTGATCCAAACATTCTGGAGAGCAATTTGAAACTATATCCAAAGTGCTATAAAACTGTACATACTCTTTGATCCAGATATAATTCTCATGACCCACATATACAAAAATATTTATAGTAGCTCTTTTTATATTGGCAAAGAATTGAAAATTGAGGGGATTCCCATCTACTGGGGAATGGCTGAACAAGTTGTGGTATATGAATGTAATGGAATACCATTGTGCTATAAGAAATGATGAGCAGGCAGATTTCACAAAAACTTGGAAAGATTTAAATGAACTGATGCTGAGTGAAGTGATCATAACCAGGAGAATGGAGTAACAGTAAGATTGTGTGATGACCAACTTTGATAGATTTAGCTCTTCTCAGCAATACGACAATGTAAGACAATTTCAAAAGACTCATGATGGAAAATGCTATCCACATCAGAGAAAGAACTGAATGCAGATTGAAGCATATTATAACACCCAGCTTTCTTCCCTTTATTACTAACTCTAGCAAGGGTAATTTTGCTTGGGATTCTTACCATTTCCTTTCCAATAACCAGTTAATCTCAGAATCAGACCCATAATAGAATTATATGAAGTTATCATTAAGGCAAGGTAAGAAGTTATTAGATTGTTTTGCTTTTGATACAGAGGCAGAGGAGGAAGGGGCAGAGAGAAAGAGGAAGGGGAGAGGGTGGGAGGGGGAAAGAGACAGAGATGGAAGGAAAGAGGAAGTGGGGAGAATATGAATCAGAATAAGAATAGATTTGGATAATTGAAATTGTCCATTGCTCTATTTCTTCTGTGCCAGACTTGGGAAGTGGGAATGATCATTTTAAGAATGGATAATGGTCCAGAAATAACTGGCCGTGTAACCTTGAGCAAGTTACTTAACCCCGATTGCTTAAAAAAAAAAATTTAAAAAAAAGAATGGATAATGGCTTAAGGCAAGTCACTGAGACAGGGGATGGCAGACCAATAATTAGATACAGAAAGTAGTTCAATTTGTCTGGAATGTAGAATGTATGAAGAAGAGTCATATGATATAAATCTAAACACTTAATTTGGAAACAAGTTATGGAAGACATTGAATTCCATGGTCAAAAGTTTCAACTTTTCATCTGATAAGCAAAGATTATTTAAATTAATTAATTAGAAAAGTGACATAATTTTAACAATAAATATTAATTGATCAGTGTTTAGGATGTCTTGGAGTTAGAATAGTCTAGAGGCAAGAATAATGGTGGAAGGATGATCTAATGGACTTGGAAGAAAGGGCTGAAGGCCTGAATTAGCACCATTGCAAAAGAAAAGGAGATAAGCAATCATAGGTGAGAAATACTCTAACATATACATATATGTATATTTACATATATATGAATAACAATAATAAATAAGTAGGCTGTTAGGAATACTGGACTGGAGTTCTGGGAAGAGAGAAGAGGTAAGTATTGATTTAGGAGTCATCTTCATAGGGGTGATAACTGAAAGGAGCATGGAAAATCAAGGACTAGAGTATAGAGAAAGAAGAAATCAGGGGTCAGAATAGAATCCCGTGGAACACCCAGATTTAAGAGAAAGATAAAGACATAGTAAAGGGGAAAGAGAAGATGTGACCAGAAAGAGTGACAAATAGTCATAAGAATTGGATGCTACAGATACCACCAAAGGGGAAGGAATGGTCCCCTTTCAGATACTGCTCAAATTTCAAAAAAGGTGGCAGAAATTGGATTTTGTAATGAAATCAGTAATATGAAATGATGTTTCCTTAGAGTGGTAGAGATAGAAGCCTACTTACAGGGGTTTGAGAAGTGAGTGAATGATGATGGAGTACAGATAACAAGTATAGAGTATTCTTTCTAGGATTTGGTATTAAAGGAAAGGAGTAAGCTGGGAGAATGGGGTGTTGCTTTCAAGAGGTGTCAGGATCAATAGGGTGTTTTGTCTTTATTTTATTTTATATTTGGCAAGGCAGTCAGTGTTAAGTGACTTGCCCAGAGTCACACAGCTTGCAAATGTCAAGTGTCTGAGGTTGGATTTTTTAACTCAGGTCCTCCTGACTCCAGGGCCAGTGCTCTATTCCCTGCACCAACTAGCTGCTCCATTTTTGTCTTTGTTTTCAAGATATGGGGACCTGAACAAGTGTATCAGATAACAGGAAAGAACCATGGGAAAGAAGAGTAATAAAAACATATGAGATGGGATAATTAATACAGGAAGGGTATGGGTAGATGGAGAAAGGATAATTGATGAACCAGGGGTATAAGCATTTGGTAATTTAGGAAAGAGCCACCTTCTCTTCTGAGACTTGAAAGGAAACAGGAAAGAATTTAGAGGAGGGTAGATGAGAGAGTTCATACTGAATGGTCTAAGTTCTATTTTTTAAAAATTCAGATTAATAAATATTATTTTCTGTTCTAATCTCTCTCCCTTCCTCTGCTCCTCCCCCATTCATTGAGAAGGCAAGGAAAACAATACCCATTATACAGAAACCATACAAATTATGTATCATCTTATATGAGTGAAGAAGTAGGAGATTGATTTGGAGGCTAAAGGAAGATTTCTATGAGATGCCATAGGAAATGTGGTAAAAACTTAATAGAAGGATTGGGATTGCACTGTAGCTTTAAGGACTCATTAAAGTTAGCTAGCCTAATTTTTAACAAATTCAGTCAACTTGATTTTGAGATTTCTTTAAGGATAGCAGTAGAAGAGAAAGATGATTAAGAGTTACCCAGACTTGAGGAATAGCATGGTATAAGTACTGGAAAGGTTGGAGGAGAAAGCATTATTGAATGATCCTATAGTCACGTCTGTATAAAAGTATATGGATGATTGGATGAACCAGGCTAGACCATGATGCTCTCATTTACCACGTGGTATATTAATGCAAAGCTATACTACCTCTATAATTCAAATGGGCAATGTTACATTTACCACTGAAACAGATGGTAGAATTTTTGGATCGGCAAGGGTTCTAAGAGTTCTTAGATATAGACAAGATGTATCTCAAAAATCTCTACCTACTCTATTGGTATGTGTGAGTATCCCAACCTACTTTAACAGCTATAGACTCCATATCCATAGACTCACAATGCTTTTCCCCACCCTCCGCAGGAAGTTATTTCTTATCTCTAAACTCATTTCTTTCTATTTTTTTCTTAATTCTTTAAGAAGTTACCTCATTTCATAGGCTGGCCAACATCTGTCCTTTGACAAAAATGGCTAATAGTGGGTTTCTGATCCAGTCTCCAATCCCACAACCCCATCCACCCCATACTCTGTCTCTTTCACTTTCTTTCTCTTACCCTCCCATGCTCCAGAGAAGGTTGGGAGTCATCTGCCAAGCATTAGGCCTGTATGTTAGTTAGACAGACCCTCAGAATTCTTAGCTTAAATTAGCTTGTCACATCCATGAGGTAGAGGGTGGGAGGCCTAGAGAAGGGGGATGGGGAATTAATATATGCAGCTAATGTTCCAAACCCTGAGTCTTTCTAGATTAACATCAGGGATGTCTTCAAGGCCACCCCTGGAAACTACATGTCAGAATCCTGCCAGCTTAGATTAACCAGACAGCCATACAGTCTGTAGACCCTTCCTAACCAAGGCTTAAAAGCAAAACTCCTAGTAAAGGGGCCTTGATGGGTCAGGGGCTAAGGGGTTGATTGTTTATAGAAAGAAAGAAGTGTGTATATATATTCTCTCTCTCCTCTGGGCTCTGTTTCCTCTCCTACCTCCATCTCACCTTCCCTCGTGTGTATCTTGTCCAAATTCTTCTGATTTATTTTTAGAACCACCTCCCTTTCCCTTTCTTCCCTACATCATTCTGAAATACTTCTCTATTCCCTTTGCCCCCCATAACATTCTAGAAGTGTCAGACTATAGAGAGCTAAAAGCAAAGAAGGGGAAAAACTCCTCAAAAGGAAAAGAGACTCCTTTTTCTTTGCACAAGAAAAGAAAACCTCTCCGTTAAAGGGAAACTAGAATGTGCTTTTTAAGTTTTCTGACAAGCAGATGCCCTCTGAGGAGTTTTGATCTTCAAACGCAACCTGCCAGAACTCAACTAAATCTGTCCTTCCTGATGACTTCATTATTTCTGTTTGGCACAACCATTCCCTCACTCTCTCATGTTTGTATTCTGGCTTTTGTCCACAAAGCTACTTTCAGGCCTCATCCTCTTTCACCTCTCTTAAGCTTTTGACACTATTAGCAGCTTCCTGCTACTGAATGGAGACTCATTCTTCTTATGGCTTTAACTTAATTCAGATCCACAAACATTTATTAAGCGGTAGGCTCTAGAGGTACAAAGTCAAAAAAAAAAAAGGAAGTAGATCTTGCTCTCAAGGAAGTACATTCTTTTTCCTTTAAAACAAACATTTCTATAACATAGTATAATTTTTAAAAAGATGATTGCACATGAAACTGCAAATCTATTATGAGCAACTTCCTATTCCTTTTAAATATATAATAAAATTATCATGTAATCTTTTTTCCTTTTTTTTCTTCCCTCCCTCCTTCAGATGGCTACCATCAGACGCAAATATGTAAATATATGTAAAGTCATTCTATACCTACTTCTATTTATCAGTTCTTCCTCTGAATGCAATGAAGGGTGGAGAGGGAGAGAATATAACACAGAATACAACACATAGAAGTAAATGTAAGGTAATTTGATTTGGGAGCTAACATTAACATACAGTTGGGAGGGAGAGAGAGAGCAGGGTTTAATTCAATTCAGTACACATTTATTAAGTACCTACTATGTGACAGGCATTATGCTAAAATCTAGGGATGTAAATAAGAAAAGGAAAGACTGTCCCCAAGAGACTTACAATCTAATGGAGGAAGACTGTATACAAAATGAAATTTGAAGTGGGATTTATCAGATGATACCCAGCATGGGGCATCATATTCATTACAGTTCAAACTGAGAAGAAATATAGATGGAAAACAGAGAATTTGCCAAAGAATGCAGGGCCAGTTCTCCATAAAGGAATGCTTTGGGAGGTGTTTAGTGATCCACTCTCCAGCCCTGAAATAAGAGGGACAGAGGAAACTGAGGGGGTTGGTAAGGTGTTTGAGTATCTAAAGCTGAGTTAAAAGGTTCAGGAAAAGCTTTATATATATATATAAGATGTGATAACCAAGCTTAACTTTAAAGGAAGTTGAGCATTCAGGAAAGGAGGGAGTGTTGCTTGTTGTCCTTTGTTCTTGAAGAGGACCAAAATGATGTCACTCTGTTAAAGTCAAGTTAAAGTGTGTCTAAGTGTGACTCATCAGATCAATATGAACTTGGAATGCTCTAGGACAGGTTGGGTACAAATATTCCACATGAACATTTGGGACGGATTGTCTAAATTTGTGCAGCTCATGTTTCTTTTGAGCTACTTCAATTCTTCTTTGCTCATGGAGCACAGCACCTTTTCTTTGATGAGGGCACCCCATGTTAGTCAGTCCTAGGCCAGCATTTCTGATGTCATGAAATCAATTCCAAAGTTCTTCATAGACTCCCTAATAATGTCCTTGTATTGCTTCTCCTCACTATCCTGTGAGCACTCGCCTTGTATGAGCTCTCCATAAAATAGTGTTTTAGGGAAGCATACAATTGGCATTTGAACAACATGGGCATCTTATTTGCCTGTAAGGTTTTTATGCCATAATATATGGTCTGTGCACTTAGCAAAGTTCCTGGTACATAGTAGGTATCTAATAAATATTTACTGCATTGACTTAAAGGTATCATATAAAACTTAGCAATAAGTATACTCCTTTCTATTCCCATTTGCTATTCCTCAGAGGTCTATCATATCTAACTTTTCTAAAAATTCATTCATTACCTTATCTTATTTCTTGTTTATTTTATTGTTAGATTTATCTAGGTCTGAGAGAGGGTTAAATTGAAGTCCCCAAATAGTATAGTTTTACTATCTATTTCCTCCTGTAATTCATTGACTTTTTCCTTCAAGAATTTGAATGCTATGCCATTTGATAGGTATATGTTCAGGATTGATACTGACTCATTGTCCTTGGTACCTCTTAGGAAAATGTAATTTCCCTGATAATTTATCTTATGATATTTTCTCTTATAATCAGGTCTATTTTTGTTTTTGCTTTGTATGAGATCATGATTGCTACCCCTAACTTTTTTTTTTACTTCAGCTCCAGCAAAATTGACTCTGTGTGCATCTTTCTGTTTTAAGAGTGGTTTTTACAAATAACATATTGTTTGATTCTGGTTTCTAATCCATTCTACTATCCTCTTCCATTTTATGGATGAATGTATTCCATTCACATTCACAGTAATCTTTGCTAATTGTGTATTTCCCTCCATTCTATTTTCTTGTATTTATCCTTCTCTTCTTTTTACCATATCCCCTCCTCGAGTCTGTTTTGCTTCTGACCATTGCCTCCCCTAATCTACTCTTCCTCTTACAATGCCCTCTTTCTCTTAGCTCCTTCTCCTCCTACTTCCCTATTGGGTAAGATGAATTTCTATACCCAACTCTGTGTATATATACATTCCACTCTTAAAGTAGTTCAGTTGAGAGTAAGGTTCAAGCACTGACCCACTTTCCTTCCCCCTCGCCCATTTTCCCTTCCATTGTAAAAACACTTCTTTGCTTGTCTTTTTAATATATCATTATTTTTATATAACAAAAAAATTCCCTTTCTTCCTTGCCTTTCATCTTCCCCATGAATCCCTCTTCCTCAGTCTTCCATTCTCGTTTTGTGATCATCCCAACATAATAGACTCACAGCCATGCCCCCTAAGGCCTTCCTAATTGCTGCAATGATGATAAAGTTCTTGAAGATTATTTGTTTATCTTTGGAACAGCAACCCTGAGGGTCTTCCCCTCCCAGCTTGATTTTTTCTTTTTTTTTCTTTTTTATAAATAAAGGGGTCATCCTTTGACTCACTTCTTAAAGAATGAGGGGTAGAGGACATTATTTCATGAATGGCATTACCCTAATTATTAATGAGGGGCGGCTAGGTGGCACAGTGAGTACAATGCTGGCCCTGAAGTCAGGAGGACCTGAGTAGGGTCAAAGGGGTAGAGGACATTATTTCATGAATGGCATTACCTCACTCTAAGTGAGAAGGTGAAAAGACCTTAACCTAAAGGCCAGGGTCTCCCATTGCTTCCTGGGTCATCTCTAGTCATCCTGATGAATATCTGGTGACTGGATCCAGGTGGCTCTGGAGGAGAAAGGGGGGCTAGGAAACTTGCACAGCCCTCCCTCACTAATACTAAAGTCAACTGCAAGTCATATCATCATCTCCCTGATGCCATAGTCCTCTTTAAAAACAAAGAACAAACATAACAATCTCATATAGGAAATAATTTAGCCTTGTTAAATCTCTTATAGTTTTTTCACTCATGTTTACCTTTTTATGTTTATGTCAAATTTTCTATTCAGCTCTGGTCTTTTCACCCAGAATGCTTGAAAGTCCCCTATTTCATTAAATATTCTTTTTTTTTTTTTTTTTTTTTTTTTGGAGGGCAAAACTTGCCCAAGGTCACATGGCTAGGTTTTTTGTTTGTGTGTGTTAAGTGCCTGAGGCTGGATCTGAACTCAGGTCCTCCTGACTTCAGGGCCAGCATTGTACTCACTGCGGCCACCTAGCCGCCCCTCATTAAATATTCTTATTTCCATTGTATGATTATACCCATGTTTGCTGGGTATGATACTCTTCATTGTAATCCCCAGTTCCTTTGCTTTCCAGAATATTTTATTCTAAATCCTCCATCACTGTTTAATGGTAGCTTCTAAATCTTATGCAAGCTTCTATTGTGACTCTGTGGTACTTGGATTACTTATTTCTGGCTACGTGTAGTATTTTCTTCTTGACCCGGAGCTCTGGAATTTGGTTACAATATTCTTGGAAGTTTTCAATTTGGGATTTCTGGAAGTGATTCTTTCAATTTCTATTTTGCCCTCTGATTCTAATATCTCTGGGTAATTTTCTTTGATAATCTCTTGAAATATGATATATAGGCTCTTTTTTTGATCATGGCTTTCATGTATTCTAATAATTCTTAAGTTATCTCTCCTTGATCTATTTTCTAGGCCAGTTGTTTTCCTGTAAGATTTTTCTATATTTTCTTTCTTTTGACTTTTTTAACTTTGTTTTTTGTTTGTTTGTTTCTTTGTGTCTCATGAAGTTATTAGCTCCCACTTGAACAATTCTCATTTTTAAGGAGTTATTTTCTTGAGTAAGGTTTTGTACCTCTTTTACTATTCAGTCAATTCTTATTTTAAAGGAGCTATTTTCTTCAGTATTTTTGTGTCTTTTGCCTTGCTCTTAATTCTCTTCTCATAATCGTCTGACATTGCTTTAATTTCTTTTCCTAATTTGTCCTCTACCCCTTTTACTTGTTATTTAACCCTCCCCCCCCTTTTTTCTTTACAAAACCTCTTTCTTTAGTTCTTCTAGGGCTTTCTATTGGCTGTGTGTCCAGAATTCATTTCTTCTTCAAGGCTTTATCATAGATGTTTTCAGTTCACTGTCTTCTTCTGAGTTTATGTCTTGAGCTTCCCTGTCACCATAGTACTTTTTTTCTTAATGATCAAGTTCTTTTGTTGTTGTTTTCTCATCTCCCCAGCCTATTTCTTGACTTCAGAATTTGTTAGAATTGGCCTCTGCTCACCTTTGGGGGTAGGAGCTTCTTTCTTTTATGTTCATCTGTTCCTTTCACATATCAATAAGTTTTCAGTGATTTCCAAGTCATGTGAGTCAGGAAGAAGTCTGGGGACTGCCCTTCTGGTCTCTGTTCTAGTTCTTATAAAGGTAGATCCTCTGCTCTCATGACTTCAACCATTCTTCTCTACACTGAAGCTACAACTTAGAATTGGATAATGGGACAGTACTACAAAATGGCACCAATTCCTGCTCTCAGTCCTGGTGCAAAGGTTCCATATAGTGTCTTTCTGACTAGGTCTTCAATTCCCAATGCCACAGGCCACAACTAGTGCCTCTTTTGCCATGCTGCACTCTGGGCCAGTGTCTATATCTCTTTTTCTTTCTTCCTAAGCTGCCCTGAGCTGGAAAAATTACTCACTGACTTTTGTTGGCTTTCCTCTTCAGAAATCAATTTGTAGTTGTTGTTTTTTTTTTAAGTTTCCATAGAGGGAGTGTGTTGAAAGAACTCTGCAAAATTTCCAGCTTCATTCCACCATCTTAGAACCTCCCCTTGAACTGTCAGTGCTCTTCCCAGTTTGCCATACTTTCCATTGTTTAAACTTTGATAAGAGAGGTCAATGAAGGAAGATATTATTTTGGAAGAGTAATTGGACTTTTAAGGCTTTGGGAATAGCTAGCAGTTGATATTGGAAGAATGGGTAGGGTCTAGAAAGGTTGGAGGAGAGTCAGGAATGAGTCCTAGGAGTGAGATAATGAACATGGAAGAAATGGGCATGGTATATGGAAGGAACAATGGAAAATCAAGTGGATGAGAAATACATATTGTTCAGTTTATTAAATACAGTTAAATCAACAACCTATTGAAATTGTATATAACTTGCACAAGTTGTAGGAATGGATAAGGAATTGGGGCAAGAATTAAATAAGAGGAAAGTGGACTAAATTTCCTTTGGGAAATTGCAAACCTCTTTTAATGACCCCAAACTTTCAGAGATAAAATCACATCTTTTTAATACCAATATTCTGCTGGTATTGCTGCTTGACTCTGAATCATAGAATATTACAGTCTCCAAAGAATTAAAATAAGAATCACTCAGAGGGCAACAGAGAGGTATCCAGTGAGTCTGAGTAGGCTATAGAACATAATGAATAATGAACTATGATAAACTAGAATAAAGAATGTCATCAATGACAAGTATGATGAAAAAAAAAATGGATTGGCCATGTGGTACTATACTGATATCCAGTATACAGACAGGTAGCATTTTACTTGTGATATCAGTAAAAACAAAACAAAACCAAAAAACCAAATGTTGGGTGAGTCCCTGTGGCAACCTAGTAGTAACTTCATAGGAATCCATGAAGAGGAATTTACAGGATAAACAGGCATTACTAGGTTTTCATTGGAGCATCATTGGAAGGGATATCCACAAATAAACACCACAAATACATTTGAAAACATTCAAATTCTCATATTAATTAGGAAAGTTTTTTCCTTAGTTATTCATTATTATAATATTCTCCAAATGCAAACATATTTTTGTCAGCCCCTCAAACCTGTGAAAATCTGTTTTTGGAAAGCATAGGGCATGTTACAATATGGTTTCTAATTGTGAAAACTTGGGTAGGTAAGTCACTTAACTTTTTATCTCTAAAATGATAGGGTTGGGCTAAACAAAGCAGTATGGTACCATGGCTAGAATACTGGATTTGGAGTCAGAGGACCTGGGTTTGAATCCTGGCTCTACCAATTTACTACTCGTGTAATATTAGGCAAATCATTTAACCTCTTTAGAGCCTTGTTTTTCTCATTTATAAATTGCAGGGTTTGCACTAAATGGCCTCCAACTTCTTTTTCATCTACAAATCTATGATTTTGTGAAATTGTCCTGGATTGGGCTGAGGATTTGTATTTGAAAGTATTAAGAGAGAGACGGAGACTGACAGAATGAATGTGTGGTTTGGTGGCACATAGAAAGCTGACTTTGGCGCCAGAAGAGCCTAGGTTTTGGTCTTGATTCGAACATACACCTGAGAAAATCACTTCCCTTTCTTGTAGACAAGATATGATGACTTCTGGAAATAGTTTAGTCCATATGCCAAGTTCCCTTTTGTGTTTCAGCAAAGAGTCCCTGCCAAACCACCTTGCACCAAAACTGATATGCCAGGGGTGTACATCAGGCATGTAAATGTTCTTCATTCCTCCTCTGAAGGCTTTGTCTTTCTCTTTCCTACTGTTTGGGAAATCTGGGGTGCTCTGTCAGTTTAGACATATATTTAGGAGCCCTTGGGTCCAATATGTTATTTCTGTATTTTTACTGTAAGTTACACAGCTATATCAGCAGATAAAAATCATAAATCAGGCCCAAAAGAAAGAAACACAAAAGGTAGAAGTGAGATCATCACAAAGGGTAAAAGCTCAACAGAGTTGTCTATACTTGATTGATCTAGGAACAGGAAACTGTCAGAGACTTTTAGCCACCAATTATGTTTCTTTGTTCTGCTCCCACAACGACCTTGTCTCAGATCCTGGGTCTTTTCCACTTTCTACTTCCACTTGGAGACAGCTGATATGTAAGCAGGCATATTGGCTCATCAGGGCTCTACTTTCTTCCTAGGGGGCTCTATTCTAAGAAGAGTCAGCCAGCACAGCCAACATATGGCTCCATCTATGGGGGCCACGTGCCAGCCATTTGCTATATTTCAGACAGTGCTCCTAGCCAGCAGCTATTAAGTTCTGTCAACTCTGACTGACTGAGATTTCCCAGGGATATATGAGGAGAGGGTTGACGTGTTTACGTGGTAGTTGGGATTGTGTTGGCCCCTTAGGGAAGGATATGGGATAAGAGTCTAGTTCACTGCTTTGGGATTTGAACTGGAATTCTCTTGTGACTTGCAAAAGATGCATGCCCTATGCACAAACTTCACAATTTGGTTAATGAGTGTTACCATTCATTTATTGTCTCACTCATTCAACAGGTATGTATTAAACAGAAATCTATCACATTGTATATGCTGTGCTGCATTTAGTACATCCCTCTGTTCTAGGTGCTGGGAGATCATAAAAAGATAATTAAGATATACTACTTGACCTCAAGCAACTTACAACCTGTGGCAAATATAAGACAGATACTGAAATAACTAACATATGGGATGGAATGTACATAAGAAGTGTTAAGTTTGGGGTGGCTAGGTGGCGCAGTGAGTAAAGTGCCAGCCCTGGAGTCAGGAGGACCCGAGTTCGGTTCCAGCCTCAGACACTTAACACCCACACATGAAAATACTAGCCGTGTAACCTTGGGTAAGTTACTTAACCCCAATTGCCCTGCAAAAAAAGGGAAAAAAAATTTTAAAGTGTTAAGTTTCAGAGAAACTCCTAACTAAAGGGATCAGAGCAGGCTCCTTGGAGGAGATGGCATTTGAACTGACTTCAGACAGTGGGCAGGGTTTAGAAAGATAAAATTTGGGGAGAAGAGGACATTCTAGGCCAAGGGAATATCAGATACAGAAGTACAAGTGTTGAACATTTTCTGGAAATGCTCTAGTTCAGGGGTGGGGAACCTATAGCCTTGAGACCACATGTAGCCTCAAGGCCACAGGTTCCCCACCCCTGGCTCAAGTTTGTATGGGACATGTCAGCCCACCTCCATTTTCCAAGCTTCTGCACACTGGCTCTCTCCTGCACTTGTAATGTACTCCCTTTTCACCTCTGCCTTGGAGAATCCCTCTCTTACTTCAAGATGGCAAAAAGCCTTTCTTGATGCTCCCAACTTCTGGTATTCTCCCTCCCTAACTAACCCTAATTCATGGTGGGATTCCAACTAGAATTCCTGCCAAGAGTCCCAGAACTTTATCCACTACACTACATGGCCAGAGAGAGGACTAGGGTCATGTTTACGAGAACTGAAAAGAAGGAAAAGGACTAATGGGGATGATGTGATGCTAGAACTTGTGACAAATCTGATATGCCAGTAAAGAAAAAGGAAGGTCTGGAGCATCACAGGCATTCAGGCATCCTGAAGGGTATTATGAGAGTATAAAACTGTGTGTTATTCAGTGAGGTGGGGTGAGGGGAAACCAAAGTGAAGGAGACCACTGGAAAAGTTTCTGAAATTGTGCCTAATGCAAAGGGGAGCATTGGAAAATAGAAATAAAGAGGGAAGAATGGAATTACAGAAGGCAGAATTAAGGAGGTATAAGGGCAGGACCTTGAATGAGAATCTAAGGCTTGGAAGAGATTGTAGAGGTTAGCTATTGCAAATCCCTTCACAGTGTAGGAATCTCTTCTATAGCATCATTGATATAGGACCACACAGGCACTGCTTGAATGCTTCCAGGAATGGGAAGCTTAGAAACAGTTCATATTTTTGTTAGTTCCCAGGAATGGGAAGCTTAGAAGCAGTTCATATTTTTGTTAGTTCCAACTATTAGAAAGCTTTTTTTCTTATGTTGAACAAACATCTACTTCTCTAACATTCTCTTATTAATTTCTGTTCTATCCCCAAGAGTGACACGAAACAAGAGACAAAGTGATGTGGTGGCCAGGACACCTGTGTTAGGGTCCTGACTCTCTTGCTTTCTGTATGGCTTTAGGCAAATGGCTTACCTAGAACTCAGTTTTCTTATCTGTAAAATGAGTGTGTTGAATTGCATTATTTACATACTGCTTTACAACTCTAAAAAATGCTTTCCTTATAACAACCCAGGGGGGCAAAATATTGTCATCATTATTTTGCCTATAAGGAAACTGAATACTAGAAAGCATAAATGATTTGCCTGTTATCATGGCTCATAAATTTGAGTGTTGAGTTTTAATGTTAATGCTCTTTCCAAAAATCACAACTGTCCTTATATCTGTGTGCACCTCTCATAATTTATGTCTGAATGCAGTCCAAAGATGCATAAAGAAGAGTTTGAGGTTTTAATTAAGTTTTCAGATTACTTGTTTATTATTGTCCAAGTCTCTCGATCAGAAAGATCGAAAGAAAGAATTGGACATAAAGTTTAATATGTATTTGTTTTACAGGGTTGTTAAAAAATTTACTTATTTTATTCTGAGCTTAAGAAATAAAACAAGCATTTTCATAACATAGTAGAATAGGGAAAAAAAGAGGATTGTATATCTTATACCCCTTTGATAGTAATAATCAGAAGGTCACCAAAAAAAAGTTACTTCCCTTGTTACATCTTTCAAAGAATCTTCTATGGTTTCGACATGGCTTAAAGATACTTTGTTGGAGGAGAACCTTTAAAAATGTATTTTATTCTCCCAAGTCAAATGTACATACACATGCACACAAACATGTATACACACACTTTGGCCAGTGCCTTTGAGGAATCTGGATGTGTGAGATTTGGTACCATAGCCCTACCTTCCTTCATGCATACATTGCTGGGTTATCTCCATCACTTGCTATTGATTTGAATAACCTTACGGCATACTTGCTACCCAAGGAGGCTGTTTAGCCCAAAATCTACAGTCAGTACAAAGCCTTATGTTAAATCTTGTGGACTAATGAAGGAGAGAAACCGCATGATGTCATGGTGTAAAAATATTAAAGGCTGGAAGTTACAGTATTTGGACTAGGTCCCCCAAATCACAGAGCAAGTCCCCCAGAGAAGCCCCTGCCAGCTTCAAGGTACTCTGTGAGTCTGTCACTGCTAATATCATAGCTCATGAGCCCCAACCAGTGTCATTCAAAGCAAAGGAAATTAATGAAATGCCGTAGTTGGAAAAACATCAATAAAAAGTTTCTTCCATAAACCTGAGGCACAGTCTCTCACAAATACATAAACAAATGCACACACACACACGTACACACATCAATCTGAAACATAATCATATATGGAGAACATGTGGAGAGCCACACACACTGGGAACTCATATGCCAAGGCCATATGCACAGAGAGGCAAACACATGTAGCCAGGACAGATGCACAGAAAGGCACACATTTTGGGAACACATGTAATTAAGGCAAATGTTTGAAAGAGAAAATATGTCCTGAAGGGGTCCACATGTAGGCAGTAGGAGTGACCATGGCACATGCAAATGGGGCAAATGCATGCAGCAGAACACACATACAGAGACACCTCATGATCCGGGGGCCGCAAAGCCATTGATGTCTTGTAGTGATGTCATGATGCTGCTTTCACAGGGCCTGCATGCTCCTAGTCTCACGAATCATCTCTGTTGGACGCTTTTCCACCAGATACATCTCTCCCAGTCACTATCTCAGCTGAATGCTAATTGTCTGGATGCTTCCCCCATTGGGCACGTAGCTTATACTGGTACTGCCAGGCATGGGCTCCTGTGGGCAGGTGGCTCTGGAGTTTTTCATTGTTTGCAGCTTTTGACTTCAGCTGAAGACTGGCTAAAGGACTATCCTCATGAGAAAAATGGGTCCCACCTTGCTTTTTTGGTTAAAAGCCTATTTTTTATAACTTATTTTAGAATAGCTGACCTTACCTTACCTTAGCTTGATTACCAGTAAGAGTACTGCAGGGGGAAGAGCCTTCTTGCCTATTTTTGTACTTTCCTTATGGAGTGGCCAATCTCTCTCTTCCTTCCTTCCTTCCTTCCTTCCTTCCTTCCTTCCTTCCTTCCTTCCTTCCTTCCTTCCTCTCTCTCTCTCTCTCTCTCTCTCTCTCTCTCTCTCTCTCTCTCTCTCTCTCTCTCTCTCTCTCTCTCTCTCTCTCTCTCTCTCTCTCTCTCTCTCTCTCTCTCTCTCTCTCTCTCTCTCTCTCTCTCCTTCTCTCTCTCCCCCCCTCCTTCTCCTCCTCCCTCTCCCTTCCCCCAAAGCACCATAATCATTAAGATAAAGAATAGAATTCTTCAGACTAGAACCCTCACAAAGGAAAACTTATGGTGAACTTTCCCTAAACTTAATGAATTTGATTTCCCACTAGATATGTATCTTTATATATCTAATGATTACCCATATAGGGGTAATTCACTCAACTACCACCAAACAGCTGTGGGGTTCAGGCCTGCCCACTTATTTCTCAATACTAAACCCTATCTGTTCTCTCATGAAGAAGGATGGGCAGAGGAAAGGAAAGGGAGGAAGGAAGAAGAATGGAAGGGAGGGAGGCAGGGAGGAAGAAAGGGAGAAGAGGAAGGGAAGAAGGAAAAGTAGAAAGGAAGGAAGGAAAGCTTGGAGGAAGGGAGAGAGAAAGGATCAAGTTGTTGACTCCTATCAGATCATCCATGCTATGTAAGCAGTCAAGCAGTTAAGATGGTTTTGGGGGTGGCCTGAGGGCTGGGGAGATGCTGCAGAGGATGGCAAGGGAGTAGATCTCTCCTACCCGTCTAGCCACATTCTTACATTTTCATATAAAGAAATGGTCAACCAAGGCTAAAGCAACTTTGAGCTCATCACCACATCCTCCCATAGGTGAAAAATTTCTAGTGTCCACAAATCAAATGGTATACATGAAAATGTCAGTGAGTATACACAGGAACATGCAAAAATGGACAAATCACATAGGTAATGCATCTGGCACAGTTAAACAAGTTTGGTACAAACTCCCATGTGCTTAATATATGACATTCACGGTAGTATTGCATGACACTAGCTATTAACTGAAGACTTTCAATGCATCAGGGCATATAATCACTGCATATAAGACAACTGTACACATCAAAATATGTCTCATGAATTAGATGAAATATAATACATGTAATAATGACATACAAAATGGTATATGGCATATGTGTAAATATAATTAATAAAAAAAGATATCATAGGCATATAGCTATGGTGGTGCATACCTAAGACAAAATACTAGAATACATGCCATAAAAGCAATAATTAGTGATAAATACAAAATGCTGATGCTAGCATGTGCATATCAGTACTACATTCACATCAATTAAACATAACATCAAATTTTGTGACTTACAACAATATATGTTAACATACAGAGCACATGTTAAAGCCACTCCTTCAGTGATATTCATTCTAATATGTGACTAATCAGTTCTTCCATCTGTAATGGTAATGGGAATTTGGAGATCTTCCCTGCCCCCTAATAGGCCAAATGTAATCACATGGAACCCAATGAGGGGGCAGGGTATAGAACTTGCTGAAAGGGTGGAAAAGGAAGGGTGGAACAGGAAGGAACAGGAGAGAGAGCCAGAACTGTTGGGAGCAAGCAGTGTGGAAGCTGAGCAACTAGCATGTGTAAGAAAGGGACATTTTTGCTTAAGGGGGCCTGTTTTGCTTTGAAGGCCTGACAGAGAGAAGGCTTGGGAATGTTGGTGTTTGCTGCATTGGTTATGTGTAATAACTTCTTGGATACTGATGGATTTGACTTTCTGGTGTTGGGATTCGATTTTCTGGTGTTTAAATAAATGTTTTGGTTCTGTTTACCATGTGGAGAGCCTGTTACATTTTGTAATGCACAACTACACCACCTTATTCATAGCCACCCTTGGCATGGTGAATATCACACTGGCATTATACCATCTTAGCTGAAACATATTAAGTAAGCTTGGTCAGAATCAAAGGATCTGAGCACATTTCTAATCCAACTCACACCTAAAGGAATCTCTACCATTGCATACTTAACTAGTAGTCATCTAGCTTTTTTTTTGAGATCTTCAGTGATGAAGAATTCATTGCCTCTCAAAGCAGCACACTTTGCTTTGGGATAGGTCTAACTATTAAGAAACTTTTTTCTTGACGGGAAGTCTAAAAATTTAACTCTCTACAATATCCATCCATTGTGTTTTGTTTGTCCTATGGGGGGCAAAACAAAAAAGGTCTAATTCCTTCTCCTCAGATATCATGTACCTTCTTAGAAGGTGCATAATATAACAACCCTTCCTGCTTTAAAATGGTTATCATACTCATGAGTTTTCTCCTCAAGCTAAACGGTTTTATATCCTTTGCCTGATACTCAGCTAATAGACTTAAGATCTTTCATATCCTGGTTCTTATATAAGGAAAAATAAATGTAAAATTGGAATTACTACTTGGTATATCTGCAGTTAAGTCATCTAGCAAAGTAAGCCCAGATGAAAACTACTGGCTTCATTGAAAATAGGTAATTCCAGACTACCTTCATTTCCTTTTTTGGACAGGGTAATCAATTGAGAGACCTGAGGAGTCATCTAAACATAGCATTCCTAGATTTTAGCAAAAAAAAAAAAATGGCAGTGTCTCTTATTTTGTTTGTGTATAAATATGAAGATATGAGCTATGTGTTGGTATAGTTAGCCAGAGTTGTAACTAGTTGGATAACAGCAGAGTCACAAATAAGTCAATACCAGCTTGGAGGAGAAACTAGTTTGGTGTTCTCATGATGCTGCGTTTGACCCTGTGTTAGCCAACATTTTTGTTAATGCCTTAGATGGTGGCATAGATGGCATGCTTCTCATGTTTGCAGATGGCATAAAGATGAAGAGAAAGCTAACATGTTGGATGATAGTTGACAGTTAAACTGGTTTTGATGGTTTGGACAAAGGGCTGGATCAAACAAGATGAAATTGAACATTCAGTTGAAATTTGATTTAATTTTTTGTATTTAGATTTGAAAAGTCAACTTCATATATACAGAATCATGTGTAGATAGACAACAGTTCTTATGAAAATGAAAGACCCTTCAGGAAGAAGGATTATACTTTGCTTAGTGGACTGCAAGGATGTTGTAAGTAGATAGTGTGACATGACAGTCAAAGAAAGCTCATTTGATCCCAATCTGCTTTAAGTTGGTTGGTAGTATCCATAGTGAGAGAGATAATAGTTCTCCTGTGCTCTACCCTAGAGAGGCTGTTTTGGGCAGTCTACAGTCAATTCTAAGCACACTTTAAGAAAGGCACAGCCCAGGCTGAAATCTTTCTGTGAGAGAATAGGGTGGTCAAAGTATGTGCAGACTAGCAGACTGGTGGCACAGGATGGGGATGAAAAGAAAAGACTTAGAAGGCCCATGATAACTTTCTTCAAATACATACGACCATAAATCTAGGGCTGGAAAGGACTTTGGAGGCCATCAAGTTCAACCCATTTATTTTACAGATGAGAAAACTGAAACTTTGGTCAAGTGACTTGTCCAAGATCATAGGGTTAGTAAGAATAAGAAGGTGGATTTGAACCCTGGTTCTTTGACTCCACAGCCAGTGCTTGTTCTATTACAACACAAAGAATAGTAATGCAGTACAGTTCTTCAGTGTATATGTGGGAGGAGCTATTCAGTAGAATACCCCAGAAGTCTGTACTTAACCATGTTTTGTTTAACATATTTTTTTCAATGACTTGGATAAAGGTATAGATAGCTTACTAGTGATGATGAATATTTGTAGATGATGCAAAACTCAAAGGGATAGCTAACATACCAGATGCCAGAGTCAGTATCCAAAAAGATCTAAACAGGCTAACCAACCCTAATAAGATGAAATACATTAAAGGTAAAAAAGTAAAGTCTCATATTCAGGTACAAACAATAAACTTCCCAAATATAAGTCAAGGAAGACAAAATTCAATAGCAAGTTATCTCAAAATACCTTGAGGGTTTTCTCATAGACTATAAGCTCAAGACAACTCAAAAATGTGAGTTGGAAGCTAATGTATTACATGTACTAAAAGAGATATAGATTCAAGGTATACAAAGGGGAGAATATCTCTTATGCAGCCATCATCAGATCAAATTAGGAATATTTGTGTTCGTTTTGTCGCTGCCACAATTTTAGTAGGATGTTGATGGCTGGGGAGTGTTCACAAGTGGGTATTCAGGATAGTGAAAGACATTTAAATCATGTTATAGGAAGATGTGTTGAAGAAATTGGGAATATTTAGTCGAGAAAACAGAAGATGAAGTAACATGATATATAATAATTGTCTTTGAGCTGTTGAAAAGCTCTTTGAGCCATTGAACAACTATCATTAGAGAAATGGATTAGATTTGAACGAGGGACAAGTTGCAAGTGGTAAAAAAAAAATAAAGCAAATTTAGGTTTGATGCATAAGAAAAACTTTATAAAAATTCAAATTGTCCACCAGTAGAATAGGCTGTTTGAAAGAGTAATGAGTTTTTTCTCCTTGGAGGTCTCCAAGCAGAAACTGGATTGCCACTTTTCAGGTCATAGTGAAGATTTCTTTTAGGTATTGGTTGGACCAGATAGCCACTGAATTCTCATCTAATTCTTAAATTCTGTGATTGTATATCCTTATTTAGAAGAGGGAATAAACATGGCACCAAGAACTAGGAACAATACATAGAAGTTGGAGGGAGTAAAATTTCTAAAATTTCTTAATAATTAAAATTATCCAAAAGTGAACTAGACAGCTATGAGAGGTAGTGGATTCTCTCATTGAAGATCTGAATTAGCACAAACCTAGAAAGACACTTGTGTGGTGTGTATTGTAGAGGGGATTTTTGATTAGAGACTTCTGAGTTCTTTTCCAGCCTTTAGATTTTTGGAACGCTCTGATTCTGTGGAGTCAGAGGCTAATTTGTCATAAGAGACTTTGGTTTAGAAGCATCAGCTATCTTTCAGCAATGCATTTAAACAGCCAGGAGCCTTCTCCTCATCCCATCCCATCCCATCCCATCCCAGCAGGTGTGTTAATTTACAGTGCTGACAACCTGAATTATTTATCTCCACCTTAAATTATAGCCCCCACACCCAGAGTAATTTATGCACACAATAGGCTGCATCTGGAGTCAAAAATGCATTAGGTTCATTACTCCTGGTGCTGATTTCTAGAACACTTTGTCACATGGGTCTGGTCACCCTAATAACAATTGACATTTACACAATGCTTTTAAGTTGTATAAGAGCCCTTTAAATTCACTATCTCTTTTGATCCATTTAAGTATGCTGGGAAATAATACTCCTACGCAGGTAGTGTTATCCCTATTTTATAGATAAGGAAACTGGAGATTACAGAAATAAAGTGAATTATTTAAGGTCAGAGCTGAATCTCAAGTCCGGTCTCTTGGCTTCCATATCCCGCATCCTTTTTACTCTATCATACTGCCTTCGATTCACAGAGGTCTTTGGGGTTTCATGGTCTTGGTGTTTGGCTGTGTATAAAGGAAACTCAAATAGTTTTTTTTTCTTATCCTTCTGATTTCTCAACTATACTTTCCAATTTATACCTTCTCAAATCCCACTTCTTCCAAGAATCCCCCTTAGAACTGACACATTTCCCTCTTCCCTGTTATTTGCATTAGACCAGGAAAGTACTTCTAAAGCTTCCCTTCATATGCAATCCCTACTGTTGTACATCCATCAGCAATGTGCTATGCCTCAACATCCCTATCCAACTGTATCTTATCCTTCCATTGTGCACAGTGGAATACTCCTATTTTAAACAGCGTCCCCCCTTTAAAATTATCTTCCACCTGAAGGTTAACTGCCACCCCCCCCAACTGCCCTAAACTACTACTGCATTTATTTTGTATTTATTCTATTTACATGTATGTATGTTATCTGACATGATAGAATGTGAGGTCCTTCAAGACCAAGGAATTGTTTTATATCTTTACAGTCCCAGAGCCTAACACAGTGTTTAGCACATAGTACATCTTCCAAGGACAGTGTAAGAACAGTAATCAAGATGTGAATATCGTGAAACAAGATGTGGTAGTGAAGTACAATTATATCACCTTAAAGTATAGATTACTATGTCAATTATATTAATTTTCTTTGCCTACCTTATTCTTTTTTTTTAAAGGAAGGGAGGAATGAAAATATTATAAGAGAATTTTATGGAAGAAAAAAGTTAATTTTTACAATTAATTTTACAATTAATGATCATAACCATTAATGAACATAGAATAAACTCACTTAGAAAATAGAGGAAGGTAGCAGAATGAATTAGAAAGAAGAATCCAGCAATATTTATATTGTTATTTAAGAGAATCACATCTAAAACATAGTGATTCACTGAAAGTCAAAATGAGGGATGGAAGTAAAATTTTTTACGTCTCAGGCAAATTTTTTTAAAGAGGTGAAAATTCTGATTTCATATGAAGCAACATTAAAAAACAGACATGGTTAAAGAAGATAAACAGAGAAGCTGCATTATCCTTAAAGGCCCCATACATACAGAAATATTGTCACTACGAAATGATATCATATATAAGTACTTAAAGGAAAAGCTAATTGAATTACAAGGAAAAATAGATACCAAAACCACAGTAGTTGGAGACTTTAACAAGCACATTTCATACCTTAATAAAAACTAACAAAAACCACATAAAATCCTTGAATAGGGTTTTAGAAAAACTAGATATGATAGATCTCTGGTGATTACAGAATGAAAATAAAAAAATGTGTGTATATATCTCAGACTTGGATTTTAGCTTAACAAAAATAAAGCATGTGCTTGGGCATTAAAAATTCATAAGCTAATGTAGAAAAGCAGAAATATTTAATTCATCATTTACTGACAACAGTGAAGTAACAAATATAATTTTTAAAATGTTATTTGAATAAACTCTTCAAACTTAAATGAAAAAAAAATAAGACATAATCTTAAAGAGTATTGGCTCAAGGAAAGAAATCATAAAAACAATATATAATTTCATTTAAGAAAATAACAATCTGACAACATGCCAGAACTGTTAGCATGCAACCCAAACATTCATTAAGGGAAACTATATATCTCTAACCATTTTAATCAACAAAATAGAGAAAGAATAAAATAAAATAAAATAAGTACAAATATGAGTAAGATAAACACACAATCCCCAGAGAACCAAAATATTTTAACAAAATTAAATATAGTATAAAATTCTTGGAAGTCAAGAAATTAGCAAAATTGAAAACAAAAAATAAACTGACAAAATTAGTAATACTTTTTGAAAGAAAAAATATTAAAATTGGCATTAGCTAATTTGATGGAAAAAAAGAAGAAAACCAAATTCCCATATTCAGGAAAAAATGAAAAAGGAGAATTCAGAACAAAGTTGAAAAGAAAACAAAGGAAATTATCAGAAAATATTTTGCTTGATTATATGCCAATAGCACTGACAAATGAAATGGAAGAAGACTTACAAAATATATACATAAACAAAATTTACAAATTAGCAGAACAAGAAAGCGAGTATTTAAATAATTTAATCACAGAAAAATTAAGCCACAAGTGAACTCACAAACGAAAAAATAGGGGTAGATGAATTTACAAGTGAATACTATCAAAAATGCAAAAGAAATTAACTCTAATTAATTACAATATTGTGAAACCAGAACAAATGTCATCCTACCAAACTGTTTTTATGAGCCTAATATAGTACTGATACATAAAACAAGGTGAAATAAAACAAAGAAAACAATAATCCAACAGCTAATGAATATTTATGTAAAAACATTGAATAAAATGTTAGCAAAGAAGATAGTGACTTTTTTTTTTTTGCTTTTTTGGAGGGCAGGGCAACTGGGGCTAAATGACTTGTCCATGGTCACACAGCTAATAAGTGTTAAGTGGCTGAGGTCAGATTTCAACTCAGGTCCTCCTGACTCCAAGGCTGGTGCTCTATTCACTTTTCCACCTAGCCACCCCAATAGTGACATATTTTAAAAGATTATATGTTATAACCAGGTTGAATTTATATCTGTAATTCAGGTTTAGTTCAGAAAACTGTTAACCTAATAATTCATATGAATAATTAGAACAACATAAATCACATGATTATATCAATAGATCAGGT
This sequence comes from Petaurus breviceps papuanus, assembly GCF_028583685.1. Lineage (NCBI taxonomy): Eukaryota > Metazoa > Chordata > Mammalia > Diprotodontia > Petauridae > Petaurus > Petaurus breviceps. Next base: position 1,074,167 of record NW_027186502.1, read on the forward strand.
AAAATTTTGGACAAAATATAACATCCATTTGTGGTTAATAATATATTCTGAATAAATTATATAAATAAAGGAATGAAATCAATATGAAATAAAATAAATAAATAAAATTTTAAAAATAAAATGAATGAAATAAAGGAATAAATTAAACTTTCTGTAACATGATGTAAAACAAGACCTAGAACACCATTATCTGTAATTGAAAAAATGCAAGACTTTTCCAATAAAATTTGGGATAAAGCAATAATAAAGCAAAAATAAATCATCATTTTTATTTGATGCAGTTGTGGAAATATTAGCTATAGCAATAAGACAAGAAATAGAATTATACAAATAACCATATGGGCATATAATACAAAAATATTACTATTGAGATGACATTTTACTTAACTCTAGAGATTCCTGAAAGTAATTAAAACAATTGATAACCAATAAAGATAAATTCACAAAGATAATTAGCCTTTTTTAGATTACCAAAAAAAGAGAGATAAAAAAGAAATTCCATTCAAAATAACTATAGAATATATGAATATATTAGAACTTACCCCAAGACACACAAGAATTATATGTACATGATTGTTTGCTGATGTTTGTTCTAATTTTTATGTTTCCTTTTAGGATGATGACAGGTTGACTTGGAAAGACCGTTTACCTGGATACTTGATGAATTTTGCTTCAATCTTGTTCATGGTAATGTCCTTGAATCTTTGAATTCTCAAGAAGCTAGAATTTAGTTCAATGCAATTCAGTTAAAAGTATGCATTTGTTATTTGCCTACTATCTGTGAAGCATTCTCTTAAGCACTCTGGAGACTCAGAGATACTTTCTCTGTTAGTATTTATCCTGGTCCACCCTTTTCATCCTTCTTTATTCTTGTCCATTTTGTTCTAGTTATTCCTCCCTCTTGCTTAATGACTGCCTTCCCCCCCCCCCCATTTTCCCATTATATAAATTCTGAATGCTACTATGTTACTTCTTGTGCATAGATTATCACTGGGGATGCATTTCTGCATTGTCCTTTTGGTCACTGGACAGATTTGATTCTTCAGAGATTATGGTATCCCGTGGTTTACAATGATATAGCATCACCAGGAGAAACTGGTCTTTTAAAATAACAGTGTTTTCATGTCAGGAAGCATCTTGGGATCATAATTTTCCAAATGTATTAACTAAGTTTAATGCATGAGACTTTTTGAATCCATACTTGTCCAGGTTTCTAGAGTTCTTTCTAAACTAAAATTCTGTGATTCTCTGAGGCATTGGAATGATTCAGACAAAGAAAAAAATTCGGACATAGTATTCCAGATAAATTTGAGAGAGTAAACACCGAGGAGACTCAAGGAAATCTTCTCAGGGAAGGCGCCCTTTTTATTTAATCAAGAAAAATTTTAGCAAGGCATATGATCGGGAAATCCATTTTTACACAGTGAATAACCTGGGAAAAATGCATAGATACAGGAAATGGTAAACTTTGTTTAGGGACCTGCTAGTGTAGTTTAGCCTGAAGAGATTTCTAGGTAAGACTACACATTAAATTATGGGGAGGAGTGTTCTCATGCAAAGAATGGATCTTGATATTAAGAAAGTGTTGCTAGCTTACTTAAGAATGATCATTGACTATGACCTAAAATTTTCATTATTGTCATCACCATCATCATCCATTCATCCATTTACCAGCAAATATTTAATTAAGCATGTAGTGTAGAGACTAGGTAAGATACAGAATTCAGATGGGATGTGACCTCCCCCCTCATGGAACTCGAGAACAAGAATAATGTCACATACTTTTTTGTAAACTTTATGGTACCCAGCTCAGTACCAGGTTTATATGTAGGTTCTCAATACTACATTAAATTGAATCTAATTAAATTGAATTAAGTTGGCACTAAGTTTCATAGACCAGACTGTTGGTTAAGATTATTGATTTCTATTTTTTGACTTACTGGCAATCTCTTTATAAGAGGTCTGACTGGTGGGAATATTAGGAAAGTGGTTAAGGTTTTCAATACTTGTTCACTCTATTACATATATTAAAGATAATTTATAACACTATCTTTCAAGGAACTTACTATCTAAAAGAGTTTTTTTTGTTTAATTTGAAGAAAAAGATGATGATAATGATACAAGAAAATAAAGACATATGGAGTAAGTATTTGAATAACTCAGAAAGATGAAGCTTGTAGTCAGTCTCTCCCTCTACCTTTGAGTGACTAGGTTCTATTTCATACTCAATAGTTCCAGGTTCCACTAGGTCAAGGGTTACCCCATCCCTGGTTCATTATTAGGGTTGGGAGCATGTGCGAGAGGGTAATATAGAAAAAATGGTGAAGTTCACTATCAATTAGTGTGGAACCTAGTTTTCCATTTTCTTGGTTTCAGTTTTTCCTCTACTAAAGTCTAGGCTTTAGCTAAATGTTCATTTAACCACCAGGTGGTGCTGATGGTCCCATACTCACAATTGGGGCATGCCCCACTGGGGCAGTATTAAATACCAAATTTTCAATGGTTACCTGAATAAGCACATTTCTATTCTTTCGTTCCTCCTCTCTCTACAGAGCATCACTTGTTGTTTAGGTGTGTTTATATTTGTGACTGTCACATTGAAATTGGCTCTCAATCCCTACCCACTGACTGATTTTTACCCTCACCTTTTGAATGTATTATGTTTCAGGGAGCAGTAGTCATATAAACTTGGCTCAGTGGAATTTGTTTTTCCCCCAAAACAGGTACCAATGTGGTATTTTTATTATTAACAGAGTCAATAGGTAGGACTTCAATACCAAAGAGCACAATTCTCAATATGAGGCATAAACATTGTCCAAGTGGTTGTGATCTTTCTACTCTGCAAGACCCTGGAATTTTCATTCTTCTTCTATCTCTTCTCCCCTACCTGTAGCCTCAGTTATGCTAGAGGAGGAAAAGAGAGGCAGGATGTGATATTGCAGAGTAATAGCAAGACTTGGTACTCAGGTTTAAAGTATGCAAATGGGGAGCATATGCAAGTATAATGACAATACTGCTTCTTTCCCAGAGTGCCTGCTCATTCTACTAACCATGCTTTATATAAGTTAGCTGTTACCAGAAGAGGTCAGAGGTCTTCTCTAGGAACTAGACAAACCCCAACCTTCCTGAGTTCAACTTAGGCTCAGATTCCATTTTCTAGCCCCCAGGTCATGAGCCAGACATTTAGTATAGGATTCTTATATTTTGCCTGATAACCAGCCCTATGAGAAGCTTGAGTCAAGCATCCTAAGGGAACAGTAGTTATATTCCTTTCCCTGCTTAATGAAGGACTCAGATAGTCTTAGTCCTGATTCAAGGGAATAGTACAAGTTCACAGAGACATACACATGTAGTAGTGATGTGCTAATTGTAGTGTTATTCTGTACTGATGAACGAGTGCCTCCCTCAGATTTGCACGAGTACAGTCACATCCCCTTAGGGTATAGCTTTTTCTCTTACCTACTTTCTTGGTCCCTCCTTTCTCTAAAGGTGTGGTTTTCCTTTCAAACAGAGTCATTGGAAACACTGGAAAAGAAAATAGTTAAGACCTCTCCTCCAATACCAGTCTAGCTCAGCCCCCTGTTGACTCATTCTTTTATCACCTAGAGGAGTCGCCAAAAAATGTCCTCTCTCTGTGCTGCTAGTGGGTTGCTGGTGAAAAAAAAAAGTACATTTTAAAATTCTCTCTTCACTGCTCCATTATTGCTTCCCTCTTCTGCATTAGCAGTGCAGTACCTAATCACATTTGTCACTATTTCCAACAAGAGACAAAGTAGAAAAGTATAGGAAATAAAATCCTGTGGGGGTTTGGCTATGAAGCAACCATCCCTCTTAGGCTTCATGCACAGTCCACTCACAGAGAGCCAGTCTTGGAATTTATCACTGCTGATATCATGATACTGCCTCTGGCTGCCACTTTTTGCTGTGCTCCTCTACTTCTTTTCCCTATGATCTCTTGAGATGAGAGAGGCTAGCTTGGTAGTCAAAGTCCAGCCAGTCAGTTATATGGTCAAGGCATATACCTCAGCAGGAATCAAGGAATGGTGAATACTGGGCGACCTCTGCCAGAAACCACCAGGTATCTGCTTCCAAGTGTCTTGATCTCCTGGGCAACAATAGGACTGTCCAATATACAAAACAGATAGAATGTTTCAAGACTAGTCACTAAGAACTGAATGAATATCTTAAAGATAGAGAATATCTTAAAGGAGGTGCCATTTTAGCTGAGCCTTAAAAGGAGGAGGTTGGGGGCAGCTAGGTGGCACAGTAAATAGAACTCTGGCCCTGGAGTCAGGAGGACCCGAGTTCAAAATCTGGCCTCAGACACTTAATACAAATACTAGCTGTGTGACCTTGGGCAAGTGACTTAACTCCAATTGCCCGCAAAAAAAAAAAAAAAAAAAAAGAAAAGAAAGGAGAAGGTAGAAGTTCAAAGAGGCAGAGATGAACGAGTGTATTCTAGGGATGGGGATAGCTTGTATAAAATCATGGAGGAAACACAATATCATTTATTGTTCACAGAAAGACTTGGTTGACTGAAGTGGATAGTGTGAGTATAGAAGTAACATGTAATTAACACAGAATGATAAGATGTAACCATAATTAGAATGACTTTAAATGCCAAACCGAGCTTTTTGAGATATAAGAATTAAGAAAATGATATAAGCTAGATTTGTAGATTTTGGCAGCATCAGCATAGAGATGAAAATTAAGAAATAGAGGATAATGCTAAGGTGATTTGAAGCACAGAATATAAGAAGAGAGGGAGGTCATTATGGATGACCCTTTCCCCCCACCCCCAGTGAAATTGGAGGCAAAATTATCTACTAAGAAAGAGGTTGAGAGAATAATATAGGTAGCCGGAAGAAGGGAAAAAATTCTGACAAAGCCATTGTAGGGAGTGGGTGAATTAGTATACTTGTGTTTCTTCCTCTAGTGGGGTTCAACAGCGTTTGAGTATGAACAGAGAAGGTAGATGTTGAGTGTGCTCCAGGAATTTGACCTTTGAAACAAAATGAGAAGCTAGAAAACAGTAGATTAAGGGATTCAAAGATTGAGGGCAGTATAAAGTTGAAGAGGTTAATTAGAAGGTCAAGATTCTGAAGGCAAGATTTCCAGGTTAATTGACTTGCCTAGGGTTACATGGATATGAATGCAGGGCTTCCTGACTCCAAAGCCAACACTGAAACTATTCTACCACCTCACAATATCTTTTACCTCTTTTCTCTTCTTTTCACTCACATAGATACCACCCTAACTTAGCCCCTCATAGCCCCTCTCTTCAGTTATTGAAATAGCCTTCTCTCTTCATCATATTTATTATATCACTTCAAATGATGTGAGCTTTAATATCTAGGTTATGGATTCATTTGGAGCTCATTGTGGTATACAATGTTGACCAAAACCTAATTTCTGATAGACCACTTTCCATACTCCTGGGTAGTCTTGCTGAATACTGAATCATTACAACCCAAAGGTGTTTCTATTATGTCACGCTGATCAATTTTTCTATTTTTAATTAGCACTATATAGTTTTGAAGAGTGCTGCTTTGTATTATGGTTTGAGATTTGGTACAGTTAGGTTCCTTATTTCTCACTCTTTTTATAATTTCCCTTAAGATTCTTGATGTTTTGTTCCTCCAGATGAATTTTATTATTTCTAGCTCTATAAAGTTATCTTTTGGTAATTTGAATGATATAACATTGAACAACTAAGTTAATTTATTTGGGGATGACCCAAACATAAGCAATTAATAACTGTCCTGTTATTAAGGTCTGTTTGTGGTTATTTTTAATAGAATTTATTTCTCTGTTTCTTTTTCTTCCTTTCCTTTCCTTTCCTTTCCTTTCCTTTCCTTTCCTTTCCTTT
>NW_027186502.1:1080045-1093232 GCF_028583685.1 Petaurus breviceps papuanus
TTCCTTTCCTTTCCTTTCCTTTCCTTTCCTTTCCTTTCCTTTCCTTTTCTAGCAATTGGGGTTAATTAACTTGCTCAAGGTTACACGGCCAGTTATTTCTGAGTGTGGTGCTAAGTATCAGAGTCCAGATTCAATCCTAGGTCATCCCGACTCTGGGGCGGGTGCTCTTACTCGCTGTGCTACCTGGCCACTCCTATTTCTCTGTTTCTTCTTGCTGGGTTTTGTTGGAATTTCACAGAAAGGCTGATGATTTAAGTGGGTATATTTTATATTCTGATAATTTGTTGAAGTTATCAGTTATTTTAATTAATTTCAGTTTTATCTCTACAATTATTTAAGATGGACTATAATGTTATCTGAAAAATTCAGTAATTTTATTTCCTCCTGCTTATTACTTTGGTTTATTTTTCTTGTTCTATGGGTATAGCTAGCATCTCTAGAATTATAGCAAATAATATTGGTAATAATAGACATCCCTGACCTTATTGAAAAGGCTTCAAATGTTCCTATTCAACTCTATTTTTCATAGGAATGGTTGAAAGTCTTCTATTACATTAAAGATCCATTTTTCTCCCTGAATGATTATACTCATTTTTGTGTGGTAATTCTTGGTTATAATAAACCATTTTCTTTTGCCTTTGGGAATAGCAATATTCCTGGAACTTTCCCCCACTTTATAGTAGTTGTCACGAAGACTTTTGTGATCCTGAGTATGGTTCCTGGATTTTGAGTTCTTTTTTTTTTTTTTTAAGCAATCGGGGTTAAGTAACTTGCTCAAGGTTACACGGCCAGTTATTTCTGGGTGTGGTGCTGAGTGTCTGAGCCCGGGATTTGATCTCCAGGTCGTCCCAACACTGGAGCCGGTACTCTTACTCGCTGAGCCACCTGGTCGCCCCTAAGCAATTGGGGTTAAGTAACTTGCTCAAGGTTACACGGCCAGGTGTTTCTGGGTGGGTGCTAAGTGTCTGAGCCCGGGATTCGATCTCCAGGTCTTCTCAACACTGGAGCCGGTGCTCTTACTCGCTGTGCTACCTGGCCGCCCCTCTTTTTTTTTTTTTAAGCAATCAGGGTTAAGTAACTTGCTCAAGGTTACATGGCCAGTCATTTCTGGGTGTGTTGCTAAGTATCAGAGCCCAGATTTGATCCCAGGTCATCCCGACTCTGGGGACGGTGTTCTTACTCACTGAGCCACCTGGCCGCCCCTAAGGATTTTGAATTCTTTCTTTCTGGCTGCTTATAGTATTTTTTTTTCTTTGATCTGAAACCTTTGCATTTGGTGTCTAACATTCTTGGGAGTTTTCATTTTCAGATTTCTTTCAGAAATTTTCTGGTGGATTCTTTGTATTTTTACTTTATCCTCTGGTTCTAGTAAATCTAGGCAGTTTTCATTTATGATTTCTTGAAATAAAGTATCAAGGCTTTTTTTTTTCCAGTAATAGTTTTAAGGAAGTTAATTTTCCAGGTCACTTGTTCCTGATAGCAGATACCTTACATTTTCTTCCACTTTTTCCATTCCTTTGATTTTGTTCTAATATTTCTTGTCTCATAGTGCCATTAAGTTCTATTTGTGCTATCCTAATTTTCAGGAAGTCTATTTCTTGGGTAAGGTTTTCTGCTTTCTATTATGAGATATATATTCTCCTAGTTCTTTCTTCCAGAGCTATTATTTAATTTATAATTATATTTATAAGTCTCTTCATTTTCCCCAAGTAATCTTTTAATCCTTGTGACTAAGCCATTTTTTTCCCCTCTGAAGCTCTGCTTTTTCCCCTGAGCTACAGCTGGCATTTCTGGCTGGATGCCTCTTTCAGTGCTCATCACTTCTGGCTATATTTTGGTGTAGTCCTAGGCCGGATGAAGGAGCTTACTTTGGTTAATCTTTGGATTTCTTAATCATTATTTTATCTGTCCCATTTTTAGCTCATTTTTGGAGTATATGGAAGAGAAGTAAGCTCCTCCTTAACTTTTCTTGCCACCATCTTAACTGGAAGTCCTTAGCTATATATCTTGTGTTCGACATTTACAACCATTAAGAAATTGGCCTCATTTTACCTTTCTCGACTTACCATATATTACTGTCTTTCACTTATTTTGTTTTCCAGTAAAACGATGCTACTTCCATATCCTGTATATGGTGTTCCATACCTTTGCAAATACCCTATTCCTTGTCAGGAAAGCACTACTGTCTCACTTAAAATCCTTAACAAGGTTTAGCTCAATACCATCTCCTTCAAAGAACTTTTCTTGATCCTCTCAGTTGCAAGTGTAATGCTTTGTGTTAATTTGTCTGTGCCCAAACTGTTTCCTCCTAATAGGATGGAAGCATCTTGACTTAAGGGGCTAGTTTTTTGTTTGCTATCATATCCCCAGTGCATAGTACAGTACTTGACACATAGTAGGAAATTAATAAGTGCTTGTTGAATTAATCAATTTGTTCAAGTGCTACCTCAGACACTAGCTATATGAGAACAGGCAAATCTTATGCCTTCCTAGGTTCCTCATGTGGAAAATGGGGACAATAATACTTTCACAAGTGTATGGTGAGGAAAGTACTTTGCAGATCTTCAAGTACTATGTAAATATGCATTTTTATTGATTCATCATTTGCCTATCATAGGACTGAGATCATGAGATCAAATTCTGGCAATGCCGATAATAATTCACATTTAAAAAGTACACAAACATTTACAAAGCAGTTTTCTCACAACTCTCTGAATTAGGTGGTACAAATATTAGTACTTCCATTCCATATAAAATCACATAGAATCTCAGTCAAAAGTTTCCTCAGATGTTAGGAAATACAACACATATCTGAACAAAAGCCCCTTCTGTGATATGCCAGATAAGCAGACATCCATCCTTTGCCTGATTGATTCTAGGGAGGTGGGAACCAACTACTTTCCAAGTAGCCCTATTTGCGGATGCATGACTTTAATACTTAGACATTTTTTTCTTTGTGTTCATTCTAAGTCTTTTTGTGGATAACTGTGGTTTCTAGTTCTACCTTCTCATACCAAGTGTGATTCATCTTCCAAGTGATAATCCCTCAAGTACAAGGCAGTCATCAGGGCTAAACATTCCTTCAACCGATCTCCATAGGATCTTGTGGTCTGCCATTTTGGTGACGATTCTCTGGATTCTCACCAGCTTATCAATAGCCTTTGTAGAATGTGGGACCCAGAACTTAACACAGTATTTCAAATGTGGTCTGAATAGAGTAGAGTGCAATGGGAGTATCAGCAGCCTAAGATGATATTAGCTTTCTTGGTCACTACATCACACTATTCATGAGTATCTGGCTTGCAATTCCTTATAATTCTCTATATTTATCAGGCAAACTGCCTTCTAGACATAGCTTCCCCTCTTGTTACTTGTGTTCTTTCTCCCTTCACACATTTTTGTTAGTGGTTGTTGATGAATGTCACTACATGATAGAAGAGAGATTATCATCAGTAAACATAGACTATTTGCTTTTACATATACTAGATATAATACAAAGACATATAAGTCACAATCTGGCCTACGATGGGCACCTGGTCTAATCTGAAAGACACAATGTGTACAAAAAAAATGATCATGAATAACATCATGGAGTATTAGAAGGAGCACAGAACTGGAAGAAAAATGAGTTGGGTTCAAATCCCTGTTTGTCACTGAGAAGTTGTGGGAACTCAAGCAAATTTTTTCTATCTGAAAATGGTATAGAATATGGGAGGAAATTGGGCTAGATTAACATCTCTTAAAAATAATACTTTATCTTATATAGTACTTAATGAATACAAAGCACTTTAGATTCTTATGTTTTTGTTTCAGTTGTGGCTAACTCCATGACCCCATCTGGAATTTTCTTTTTTTTTTTTTTGGTAGGGGGGAAGGCTGGGCAATTGGGGTTAAGTGACTTGCCCAAGATCACACAGCTAGTAAGTGTCAAGTGTCTAAAGTCAAACTTGAACTCAGGTCCTCCTGACTCCAGGGTCAGTGCTTTATTCACTTAACCACCTAGCTGCCCGTCATTTGAGATTTTCTTGGCAAAGACACCGGAATGGCTAGCAACTTCCTTCTCTAGCTCATTTTTAAAGATGAGGAAACTGAGGCAAACAGGGTCACAGAAAGGTAGTAAGTGTCTAAGGCCAGATTTGAACTCAGAAAGATGAGTCTTCTGGACTTCTGGACTCCAAACCCAGTGCTCTACCCACTACACTTAGTGGGCTTTTATATTCTCCTTTCACAAAACCTAAAAGCCAGTTCATTCTAAAGCTCATAGATTGCACCACAATAGGTCCCTGCCCAAGCTCCACTTACTGGCTGTATATTGGGCCCTCCTGGCTTACATTGAATGTCAATGGTAACTGTTTCTCTTTGGAACAGCAACCCGGAGGGTCTTCCCCTCCCAGCTTGACTTTTTTTCTTTTTTTCTAATTAAAGGGGCCATCCCTTGACTCACTTCTTAAAGAGCCCTATTCACCCAATGGGCATTACCTCACTTTAAGTGAGTTTCAGAAAAGGCCTTAGCCTAAAAGGGCCAGGGTCTCTCATTGCATCCTGGGCCATCTCCAGTCACCTTGATGAATATCTGGTCACTGGATCCAGATGGCTCTGGAGGAGAAAGTGAGGCTGGTGACCTTTCACAGCCCTCCCCCACTCAAATCCAAGTCAACTGCAAGTCATGTCATCATCTCCCTGATGCCGTGGTCTTCTTCGAAAACCAAGGACAAACACCCACAACAACAACAATATTGACTCTATGTTTTATATATGTATCGTTATCTGATCTTGCCCCAGATCCTTATGATAAAGATAAGATAGTACAAATATCATTATACTGGCTTTATTTTGGAAAAACTAAGTCTCAGAGAGGTATGACTGATAAGACTTCATACATCTAGAGAATGACATAGCCAGAACTGAGATGAAGGTCTTCTAAGTCAGGGGAACATCCTTTGATGCCTCTTCAGCACTAGAGTCCTGTGGTTCCAAAGCAACATACATTAAATGCCAAATGAGAAGCATAAGAAATGAGAACTTTAGGAGATCCAAAGCAAATGAGTTAGGGTTTTATATTTGGGGGGGGGGGGGGTGGGAATGGAAAGGGGTAATAGGTAGGTAGTATATCCAGGGAACAAAGAGTTAATGTGGGAGGACCTTTTCTAAATTAAATGTGATGTCTTGACTTCCTGAGCAGAGTTTAGTCCTTTCTGCATATGTGTGTGTGTGTGTGTATGTGCACGCACATGCCCGCACACACTCCTGGTAGGGCTCTCCAGATCCCCATGGCAAAAGAGATATTTTTGCCATTGTTTTCTGACCCAGAACCACATCACCTTCCTCCATCATAAGCCTTAGGTCTCTCCCTGCTTCATCAGCACCACCATGAACCATCACTGCAAAAGTGATTTTGGGGGAAAATAATCTCATACCACATTTTCCAGGCCTTCACTGTCTGGCAGTGACAACCCCAAAGGAATTGAAAGTGAAAATGTCTACATTGTTGGAGAATGGTGATGTCATATCCTAGTTTTTCTACTTACATAGCAGTTATTTCTTAACCCTCAAGGCTGTTTACCATCTCTGCTTTCTCCCCCATCCCCAGTACTTCATCACCATAGAATGGCTTCCTCAAACCATGTTTTTCCCATCTAATCTTTTGCTGTTCTTCCTGGTTCTAGACAGAATGATTTCTAACCACCCAGTAAAGTACCCTCTTCATCTCCCATGGCCTTCCACACCAGGCACCACATCTCTTTCCTTCTTCTGCCCTGCTTGGTCCACAATAATAGAATGATAGTGACAATTGCCTCTTCACCTCTTATTTGCCCAATGTCTTCCATTTAGCTTTTCACCACCATCCCTTTAAAGGAAAGACATATGACTTAGAATAGGTTCCTTTCCTGGATCACAAGAAAGAAAACTTTACTTGACTGATGCAAATTGAAAATACAATCAAGTTCAGGACAACTCAGACACAGGGTAATTTTTGACTTGCTAAGTAATTGGATGCTGATTCAGACTAGTCCTATACAGGGGCATCTTTCTTTTCCTAATTTTCCTGTGCTTGACACACAGTAATGACCTTTCCTCAGTATGGGAGAGAGTGTGCTTTGGGGGGAGGGGTAGCAGGCAGGGAGAGCCCCTTATTATTCCTAATTTCCAGAGAGAGGAAGTACAGGGCACCCAGAGGTCAAGTGGCTGGTAAAGTTTCCTTTCTGAAAACAGCAGCTTTAAGTCAGCAGCACGGCAAGAGATTTCTGCACCAAATGTAGAAATATGAGCTCTTCATTTCAAATAGTTGGTTGGAAGAGAAATCTCAAAGTGCTCCTTTGTTTAGATTGAAGCTTGAAGAAACAAATTTCTCCTTTTTTCCTTCCTTGATTAACCCTGTCAAATATCAATATTTATTTCCAGCTCCTATTTTACTCCCCAGCTCAAAAACCTTTCATGGCTCCCTATTTCCTATCTTACAAGTTCCAATTCTAATGATATGGACTTATCCTAGTTACTCAAACATATCTTACTACTTTCCAACATATACCTCTTATTTCAATAAAGCTCTCCCCCATTCCTTCTCCTCCATGAATATAATCTGTTTTTCTTACCTTTATACTTTTATTCACAATTTTTATTCCAGTGTCTAAAATGCCTCTATTTACCTCTCCTCTAAATCCTGCCAATTTTTGAAAGCTCAGTTGTCCTCCATTAAGATGTCCATGATCACCTCCGTTCCTACTGATTTCTCTCACCTCTGAACTCATACAGGAACCCATATACCTTGCCTAAAAGACAATGTGATAATTAATTACATATTGATTACACATTGTCTTGTTCATTATTCATGCTTCAGTGATCTCTTATCAGTGGTTGTCCCACCCATTTAGTGCACACTCCACTTTTTCTGCACCTAAGAGTCTTTGCATAGACCCTCAAAATGTTAAAACTGGAAGTGACATAAAATATTATCTACTTCAACCTGCTCATTTTTCCATAACGAAACCCCATTTTTACAATAAGCTAACAAACAGCAGAGCTAAGGTTTGAATGATGCTTCTCCCTGTTTTTCCCCTTGACAGATCGCACTGACATTCTCCATTGTCTTTGGGGTGATTGTATACCGAATTACAGTTGCAGCTGCCCTGTCTCTCAACAAACATACCAATGTCCGGGCGACAGTGACAGCAACGGCAGTCCTAATCAATCTGGTGGTCATCCTCATCCTGGATGAGATCTACGGTGCTGTAGCCAAATGGCTCACGAAAATCGGTATTATGTCACTAGGCTCAGTGGTTAGAAATTGTATTTTATTTTACTAGTATGCTATTTTTACTATATATATTTATATTTGCTATATTATATTTACTATTACACACTGTTTACTATTTTTAGTATTACCATTTTACTATTACACTATATTGCTGTTACAGTACTGCTATTATTTTTACTAGTACCCATTTTACTATTACTTTGCAATGTAATCTCACCTTACTCTGACCGACTCTGAATACTAATAGATAGAGCCAGTGAAGGCTTTTAAATATCTGCCTGTTAGGACCTATTTCTATCTATCAAATAATCTAAAAGAACAAATGTCAGAACTAAAAGGAAACTTCGAGCTCATCAAGAAAAACACTTGAATGAATGAAAAAACATTTAGTCCATGCTTGCCGCGTACCAAGCACTACACTAAGTCCAATGGATATAAGTAGAAAAAACTAGACAGTTTCTTTTCTCAAGCTCAAACTCTACCATCGAAATATGGGTTAGAGGAATTCTCAGTCACCTGGTTCACCACTCTGCTTCCATATGGAAGAAATTAAGACCAGTTTCATTCATTTTACAGCCCCATTCACTGTCCATTATGAGATAAGAAAAATGGTGTCTAGAGAAGGTGACTTGGTGTAGCAGCAAGCACCCCAAGTGTCCTCAGGGTTTGCAGCTACCACAGGTTCTTGGATCTGCTTTGTTAAAGGAAAGCAACTCAAAATGGGTTAACAAGCTTACTTTAATCAGTCAGACATATATCGTTTACCTTGTTCAGGAGAAAAGGTCAGCACCCTGAACCTCAAAGTATACAGGCATAATTATCAAGACAGAAATATCAAGTAGACAGATTTCCAAACTGTCCAACCATTACATCCATACCCAGTCAACATCTGGGTTTCCACATTCTGGGTTTTTCAAAGCCGGGGCACTCTCAACAACAGCTTCCCAGAATTCAGATCAAATCACAGAACACTTCTCAAAGTGAGTCCCAAAAACAAAGCTACACATCAGGGCTTATATAGCCTTCTCCTGGCTCAGAGAATGTAACAACCTTATTGACTCACTGGCCAATCAAGAAGTATCTACTGAAAAACAAGCCTCCCTCACCCCAGGCTTCAGGTGCACATTAGCCTAGGGGCAGGGAAGATCTTTAAAATTTACATTCTTATTACACTTGGTCATTGTCATACAACTGCTTAATAAAGTCAGTATTTAGGTCCAGTTACTCTGACCCCAAATCCAGTACTTTGCCCCCGCACCTATTCAAAGTCATGTTTACTCATTCCTAGTCTAGCTGTCTTTCCACCATGCTGAAAAGTTGTATTTATGTTTTAGACAAAGATATCAGAAGACAGGATAGTCTTAGATCTTCTAAATCACTGCTAATTGGAAGTAAAGCCAGATCATTTAATATCCTGATGTAATAATTGTGGTAAAAATAACTTCTATTTATGTGATTCTTTACATGTATGATTTCACTTAGTCAATAAATATTAAGTACCTACTATATGCCATTTACTGTGCTATGAACTGAGGATATAAAGGAAGATAAAAGGCAGTTCCCATTGTCAAGGAGCACAGTCTAATAGGGGAGACGATATGCCCACAGCTATGTATAAACAAGCTATATGCAGCTGAGGTAAGGCACTAAAATTAAGAGGAATCAGGAAAGGCTTCCTGTAGAGGGTAGAATCTTAACTGAAACTTGAAGAAAATCAAGAAGCAGGGAGAGAGAGACAGGATTCTAGGCTGGGCATTGGACAGTGAAAATGCCCAGAATTGGAGATATGGGATTCCTTGTGCGAGGAGGTCACTGTCGCTGGCTCACAATCAGTGTGTGTGAGGGTGTAAGGTATAAGGAGACTGGAAAAGTGGGGAAGTAGGGCAGGTTATAAAGGATTTCAAGTACGAAGAAGAAGATTTTATAAGTGATCCTTGAGGTGATAGGGAGTCTTTAGAGTTTATCGATTAAGGAGGGTGACAGAGTCAAACCTGTACTTTAGGAAGATCCCTTAATGAAGGATGGACTGGAGTAGGAGGAGACTTGAGAAACCACTGGCTTGGTCAGGCAGGGGCCTGTGGATGGGTCCTCTGCACAGTATTGCTTACTCCATTTTACAGGTGATTAAGTGGCTTAGAAGCATATAATATAAGAACTTACAGGTACATTCAAGATCATTGAGTTTGACATTTTCACTTCTTCTAGTTGAGAAGTCTGGACCAAAAATTGTGTAAAGAGGTCCAATGGAAAGAGCACTGATGCTAGATTTAGGAGTCCTGGGTTCAAGTCCCACCTCTGAAACTTACTACTTGTGTGACTTGGAACCAAGTCACTTAGCCTCAGTGAGCCTCAGTTTCCTCATCTGTAAAAGGATAAAGTTGAATTAGATGGCCTCTGAGGTCCCTTCCAGGTCTAGATCTATGATCCCATGTGAAATGACTTAAGTCTCACATAGCTACTTTTTGGCAGCACATGAGTTGAACTCTGCCTGACTCCCAAGTTTGGTGTTCATTCTACTATAGCATGTGAAGTACAATACAGTTCAGTTTCATCTAATCTCACTTCAAGTCTTGGTGGTTTGTTAGTGGAGATTCTAATATTTTTGACCCTTAGGAACTTACTACACATTCTTCTCCATGACACATTTCAATAGAATATAATTCACAAAATCCACACATTCTAATATTCTAGAGACTTGTTACCCTTCCCATATTTTAGCAAATGAACCAACGGCAATGTCCATGATGCCCTGATGTACCATTTGAGAAAGGAACTACTGTTTCTAGACCACCATTTTGTGGCCGCCTACTTCCTTAGACACATTAGAGTAGGGGTTCAGCATATTACTTGTATCCTCTCCTCCACCAAGGAGGAAGACATTTTCCATTTGTTCAAAGGAATATTTAGTTCAATTCTTAAATCTTCTATAGATTAGTTAAACCAGAAAAAAAAATCATTGTATCTGAAAATCAGAAGATTTCGGGGTTCAACTATTGAATATGTGTGATCATGGGCAAGTGTAATTTAACTTCATAATTTTATAGCTGAAGGAATAAAAGTTCTGAAGAGGTTAAATGACTTGCCCAAAGTTCCACAAGTAGTAATTCAATTCAATTTAATGAATATTGATTAAACGCCTACTATATGCCAGGCAACATATTAAGTTTCTTTCTCTTAGAGACTTTACCTTCTACTGGCTATAGTAAATGGCAGAGTCAGGATTAGAAACCAAATCCTCTGACTTCAAGCCTAGCATTCTTCCCATTACATCGTTTATACTCAAAATCTATTCCTGAACTATTTGTACCCTTGAAAGCTTTATGGATTTAAATTTTCTCTTGTATGTCTATTATGAGTCCATGCTCTCTGCCCAAATCTACAAGTTTACAAAGAGTTGAACTGCAAGCTAGTTCACTTTATTTCATTCCTTAACACAGTGCCATATGCAATTAAGTGCTGGAGAAAAACTTTTTGACATTTATTTAATAAATGAATGAAAAAGCATTTATTAAGTACTTACTGTGTGCCAAGTACTACACTAAGTCCTATGGATATACCGTGTTTCCCCGATAATAAGACACTATCTTATTATTTTTTTTGGACAGAAAAACACCAGAGGGCTTATTTTCAGGGGAGGGCTTATTTTAATGAACATTGACAGCAATTTTAATAAACAGGTAAATGTGAACAAAAAAAATGTACCTTCATTCAATAAGCAAATCACTGGGGAAGAACAGGATGACGCGCTCACTACTGCAGCTCTGATTGGATGCAGCTCCGAGCACGGCGTGCGTTTCATAGGGGGGTGGGGGACGGTGCATACAGAGGGTACCGTAATGTAGCGTGTAGCGCAGGGGATCTCAATAGGGCTTATTTTCGGGGGAGGGCTTATTTTAGAGGAATCTTACAGAGTAAGGGGAGGGCTTATTTTCGGGATAGGTCTTATTATCAGGGAAACACGGTAAGTAGAAAAAACTGGACAGTTTCTTTTCTCAAGGAGCTCATTCCACCATAGAAATCTGGGGCTAGAGGAATTGTCATGGTCACCTTGTTTACCACCCCGCTTATGTATGGAAGAAATTAAGGCCAGGTTCATCCATTCTACAGCCCCATTCAACATCCATTATGAAGTATTTATTAGATTAAAATGAGATAATGTTTGCAAAGCACTTTGCACAGCGTCTGGCATATAGTAAGCACTATATAAATGCTAGTTATTGTTCTAGGTGCATATTACTTGTCCCCAGTGATCTGTAATTCGGAAGGGAGAAATATGACATGTACAAAAATACACATTACAAATTAGAATATGATAAGTATACAAGAGGAGTACAGAATGTTTTAAGTATTCAGAGGAGAAAGATACAATACATGATCATAGAGATGATCCCATCCTACCCTCTCATTTTATAGTTGAGAGAACTATGACCTGTAGAAGTTAAGTGACTTGAGGATGCTCTGACTAAATCCACCAGTTAAGTTGGGGCTTGAATACAAGGAAAGAATTCAGAAGAGATGCCAATAGCTGACTGTAAGGCTTGCAAAACACTTTCCACAAATTGCCTCTTTTGAGTCCATCAAAAACTGTTGTGAGGTAGGTACAAGTGGAATTATCACCATTGTATACATGAGAAATCTGAGGGTTAGAGAGATTAATTGACTTCCCCATATTAAATATAAGGCATGTACACACCAATGTAAAATGTGTAAGTCCACATGGTTTGTCTAAATATATGGACATAAAACTCAAAGAAAGCATTGATAGACATCTCTGAATCCTGCCCACTGCTCACCATGGTTGTCTTCTGTTCTTGCCTTGAAGAGAGCAAGAGAAGGCTCCAAAGTTGGCTACTCTATTTTTGAACCTCTGAGAGGTGAACTAGAATTGGATCTATTCATCCCTCCAATATTGCTGATCTAGGGAAATCATTGGTTAAGAAAAGCCACTCCTTTCTCTGTTGCTATCTCTTAAAATGGGGGAAGAGGGCCCTTAAATTTCATTCTTCAGATTGATTCCTTTCCACTAAGTGATAATTACAAAAAAAAAATCACAAATAGTGAATAGAAAGAAAACCTATTTATCTAAGCAAGTAACAAACAGAAATCATAGAAATTATACAGATATGAAAAAATTCAAAGGGTGAATGACATCTCCTTCTGGGAGTGAAATATCTCTTTTCAAAAAGAGAAGCCCTGGTCTCACCCAAGGAGAAATTCCATGAAGTCTCTAAGGAGGCACGCTAGAGATTAGAGATGTGAGGAGACAGTTTCTGCTACTTGTATGTAGCTTCTAAAGTCTTTCTCTGTCTCATCACAATTCTGGAGTTGGCCTTAGAATCTGGACCCATTTATGTCTTCTTTTAAGGAAGAAAAAATAGAATGTCTTTCTTTTCCACAATTCTATCATCAACTCTCCCCTTACAGAGGCATGCATTTCTTTCCACCAATTAGAAGGGTATCATGCAGAATGCTCCAGGATTGGCTAGAAACCCAGATTATAAAAGTATTAAATGTGAGATTCAAGTCCATGTCCATTTTTTCCACTGTACTAGACTGCATTCTAAGGTGGTGGTAGGATATCTCAGGGAAACAGCATGAAAAAGGGAATAGAGTGAATGAAAGAGGTAAAAAAATCATATGCATATGCAGGGAGAGTAAGTAGTCTAGATTGTTTTAAGCATAGAATGATATGGTAAGGAGTAGCGTGAGAAAAAGTTGAAAATGTTGTTTGGAGACAGATGAAAAAGGTTCTTTAAGGATTTTGAAGGGAAATTCAGATGACTGTCTGAGCTGTTCTTGCAAACATTTTTTTCCTCCTTAATTTGGCCAATTCTGTTTTAATGTTTTAGTTTCTCCTCCTCCTCCTCGTCCTCCTTCTCCTTCTCCTCCTTCTCCTTCCCCTTCTCCTCCTCCTCCTCCTCCTCCTCCTCCT